>NC_143059.1:47332500-47633125 GCF_052426305.1 Pelodiscus sinensis
TTATATGCATTTAAGTATGCTGTAGATTTCAAACAGAAGGAGACTGAGCTCTGTAAGAGCAGGCAAGATAAAAGTTTAGCAGAGAAGACAGAGCTAATCTATCAAAGAAAGAAGAGCTAATTGTAGCAAAATATCACGATGGGGAAGTAAATAAAATAAATTGCTTTGAATTTTGTGGTATAACTGAGTTAATAGGAGTGCTGAGTATGCAGCAGCAAAAGCTCACTGTTCCCTGGGAGAGATTCAGTATGTATCATAAATCATTGCATCATCAAGACAAAGTGGAGTGTCTTGTTTTGTTTCACATTAACAGTCAGCTAGCAAACCCATAGAGCAAGAAGGCACCAATTGTTTCCTTTCAACTGCTTCTGTTGTCAAGAATTGCTTGAACCGGTTAAACAACCTCAATACAAAAAAAAAAAAATACAAAAAAATCTGGCACTGTATCAACTTGTGAATGACAATAATTACCTTTTTCTGAGCCATGTTTCTTTATATGCTTAGGCCTATGCAATTTAAAAACATCACTAAATAGTACTGTACTGAAATAGTGGCAGTGACAAAGAATCAGGATGTAGAAATTAGTGACTGGAAGTAATGTAGTTAACTTCCTTAAATACCTTTTTAAATACCAATGTAGAATCATAGAAATTATGCATTAGACACAAGTTAAATGCAGCATGCTATTGGGGTACCTGCAGTGTTTATGCAGTGGAATTTACAATGGTAGGTATTTCTACTGCTTTGCATATGCTTAACGGATGCTAATAATTAGAAGCTGTATATATTTAATTCTACTAAATTGTCTGTTGCTGGTTGTGAGATTTGTTGGTGTCCCTAATAACTTTTTTGCTTTTAGGTTTGGAAAGTGCAGTATAAATGATTAATTTGCATCCTTTACTCAGTTTTTAACCTTCAGATTAAATTCATACCAAAACGATTGAATTTTAATACACCGTAAATCTATAATGTGTCAAGATTAAATTAGTTCTCACTGTCTAAGGTCAATGCCAGAATAATATGAGATAGTTACACTTACATAGTTTGTCTCTGACAGACTGAAAGATTAAAAGACTAATTTTCATTTGTGGCTATTCTTGTATCAGTGCCTCCTGAAGTCTGGAAGGAACTAAACTAAGCTAATTTAACAGATTTTTATTGGAGTTGCTATGTTCATTTAATATTACAAAAAGCCTAGGTTTGGGAAGTTAATTTAAACAATGCCTTTGCCATCACTCATTTACTGCAAAATTCAGTTAGAAAGAAAAGGTGAGAAGCTGTGCTAATGCCTGTTTTATATCACCGTATTTTTTTCAGTGTTGACCATATGCAGTTTGCAGATAGGGCAAACCTTTTAAATTTTTGTGAATTATTTCAGTACTTTCAAAAAAGGGTGATTAATCCCATTGGTTTTGATCCATTTTATGCAATAGGTAGGTAAGTTTCCCATTAGAGAACACTGTCAATGAATGTTTTTAATTCTACTACATTTTTTTGATCCATTCCTAGATGAGTCTTGAATAGACTACTAACCAGTGCCATGAGAAATGGTTTTGTAGTATGAAAACGAATGTGTAATACTAATTTTCACCTGTGAATAGAATTATGTAAAATGACCCACTTTCCTTTACAAATATACATGCGAAAAGCAATGTTTTCACAGGTGTTTTGAATCATCCTCCAAGGAGAAATTTCACTGGTTTGTCTATGGTCACATCATTTCAGGTCTGTCATAAAAGAACCCACAGTCTCAATTATTTTTTGATTGTGACAACCTTGCTATGTAAAGGTCTGGAAGGATGTCTCCTAGAGATCCTAGCTCTTTTAAAGTCACTCACTGTTCTTCCTGGTAGTTTTCACTATCTATCCTCTCATTCCTGTATCTTGAAACCCCAAGTCTCAGCCTCTTCATTCTTATACTTCTTCAGATTCGTAATATAATAAAACTACATAGTCCATAATGAAAAAAAATTGATTTAAAAATATAAATACAAACCAAAGTAGCTGTGACATTTATCTTTAAAAAAGAAATACTAAATATTCACTAAATCAATACAAATACATAATGCAAATTTTCTTTATGATTGAAAACCTAATATCATTTTAGTTTATGTAGGCTAGACTTTGAATAATTGTATATTATTTAAATATTATTTAAATAAATATTTTACTGATTTTTTTAAAATCCCAGTAACCTTGATTTAGGTGGAAGCCACTAAAATTTATTTTAAAAAATGTAATTAAGCTACATAAAAGACAGACACATCTGAGTATTAGTGCAACATTAGTGGAAACAATTAAAGTAGCATTACCCAAGAATATAGTCTGAATATAGTAGACTTTATTAAGGAAAAAACAAGAGATTAAATTGTTTATTAAGGTCCCAATTTGTATCAAGTTACATAACACTTCTGTGCTGGTTATTATATCATTTGGGCTTATGATGATAAATCACAAAAGATCATAGATGCAAGTAAATTAAAGATATCTAAGATAGCTTTTTTTTTAGGCAGATCAGGAGAATATTCAATATGGTAGTTGAGGGAATTGTTTTGCTAAATGATTAGAGAGCTGTCTTTGAGCAGAGACTTTACATGCATCAGTAGAGCCCTGCAAATCCTCGGATATCCACTTTTTATCTGCAAGTGTTCATGAAGATAGCCACAGTTCATTTATGCAGATGCAGATGTGGATATAAATTTTGTCTCGAGAACTCTGCAGTTTGTGAATATATCACTTTATATCTGAGGGTATCCATATCTCCCGACCTGGATATGCATGGCTCATATTTTGAGGATACAGATAACAAATTTTGTATCCACACAGAGCTCTATGTATTAGCTTTTTTCTGCAAAATGTTTGAAGAGAACACCTCAACTCTTCCCCGGAATTCTACCCTTATAGAAGAGTGGAATTGAGAATCAGTATTTAAAGGATCAAAAATTGTATATTTTCTGGCTTATACAACTAATATTTTGAAGAAAAGAAAAATGTTTTTAAGATTTCAGACCTTGTATGAGGAAGCTGAGGATTAACTTTGCAGTTTAAGATCCTGTGAATATGAGAATCAAATTTCTTGGCAAGATTTATATTTTCAAATTGTTTACAAAGGTAGAAACTGATCACAAGCGAAATGTCACAAGAATTAGAAACAATGGAAGTTCAGGCAGATGGCGAATTAGAGGCAGATACTAGTTGAGACTCTTTAATCTTAGTTCATTTACTTTTTCAAAAAAATGTGTAGGCTTAAAAAGTCATAACTGTTGATCTTTAGTCTTGTATTATTATTTGACATTGCTTTTTATTTGTTTGTCAGATGCATACATGACATTTTACTTTTCAGATTACTACATTGAGAAATCTCATTAAATATTGGGAAAACTCCATGTACAGAGAGGATATCTCGCTTGAAGCACTTAAGGAATTAATTTCTGGCCTTAACTTTATTCAAGAGAATAGGGAGTCCGAATAAGAAGTAGAGTTAGGAAGTGCAGTTCCAGCCATACCCTCTGATGGGATATTTCTTCAGGGAAGTTTGACTTCTATAGCCATATTCAGTTTGTTTTGAAAGAAACAGGAAAAAATCATCTGAAAAGAATGAGGATTCTTTAAACATTTAAAGTTGCTGCTTTTCAAAATGTAACATCTAGACTCTTTGTGAAAGGCATTAGAAATCAGACTGTTTGAAGTTATTTTCTTTTGAATGTTTAAACAGTGGGGAAGAACAGATTTCTTCAAGTTTTTTCAGCAGCTGTCAAACTTTGAAAACCCGACAGTCACTGAATAAGTTCACCTAAATTAAAATCAAGTAGAATGTTGTAGGGATGTTACATATTGTGTAATTGAATAGTTGTGTAACTGCATGAAATCTTAGCAGTTACATGGCTATTCAATAGTTCCTGGAGGTGGGGCCAGCAGCCAGTGCATCTTGGCCCCACTCCCAGGGAGCCCCCGTCACCCCTCACTGTTTAAAAACCAGCTCCCCATACAGACCAACTGCCTGTTGCCCCACTCTGCTGCCTCTGATACAGAGGCAGCAGCATGGGGTGAGTGTGGTTGCTGTCCGCAGGGTTCCGAGCTCCCCGTGTACAGAGGCTAGTCCATGGCAGCAGCCCCTGTATACAGGGAGCTCAAGCTTCCCCACAGACAATGCTGCCACCACAGACCAGCCTCTGATCACGGCAAGCCCAGGCCACCGTGGACAGGGGTGGCTTTGTGGCAGCCTTCCCTCTCCCCCCCCCCCCCCACCATCCCCTCACTGCATGTGGTTACATGACTTTTATGAGCCAATGTCCAAAGACAAGTATTGCAAACCCACATGGAGGGATGGAAAGGAATGAGCTGGGGAATGCAGTGAGTATTAGAAGGAGGTGGGACACAGAGTAGAAGCATCCCTCATTCATGCCTACTTCATTGTACCAGGAAAGAGCTTGCTGGCAAATTTCTTTCATGAGCATCATCTCAATGAGTGTGTTCCTGGCATTCTTTTATCTTTGGAAGCCTGCTACCCCTGTTGCCTGAGGAGGTAATTATTGGAATAGTTTTCCTGTTAGGTAGTTGGTTTTGGGGTTGTCCATATTACCTAATGAATAAAGCTGTGGCTAGACACTTAAGGGACTGCTCAAGGCTTATATGCAGTTCTAGATATGCCTCATTTTGACAGCTAAGTGGGACATACGTAAACTTATACCCAACTACTGCTAAGGGGAGAATTTCATCTTTAAACTATAATCAAAGTGTTTGTTTTAACAAAATTATGTATGCCTCCCAACAGCTCTGTGAGGTAGGTAATTGTCCCCTTTTCATAAATGAAGAAACAGAGGTACAGAGACTTAAAGTCTTTCTAACTGTCCCACAGCAAATCTACAACCAGATGGAGAAACCAAATATCCTGTCTTCTGGTCTTGTGCTGTAATTGTTCTTCCTGCCTTGCATAGTTCAATACAAAGCAGTTACTAAGTAATAATAATATAATGTATAAAATAATTTAGTTTACTATTCAGACGCTAAAATACAAAATTTGCATGTTCTAAGAAAATCACCATTTTGAAGTCTAAATCAATGTTTGTTTGCTCTGAATTATTGCCTTCTTACTATTTGTATCTCCAGTATTTACAGGCACTAATAATAAATAATAGGCCTATTGCTAAAAAAGTTAAATTCAACAGTTCAACTGATTTTTCAAAATGTTCTGACTTTTCAAATCCATTTCCATTTCAGCTTGTTTCTCTCATTACCTATGGGAATTTATTTAAAAAAATATTTACATATGGGAATTTTTTTTTTAAATATTAGCACATAATAAAGTAACACAGATAGCAGACATCTTATCCAATACCAGTTCATTTACATCAGATGTGAT
Organism: Pelodiscus sinensis; assembly: GCF_052426305.1. Taxonomy (NCBI): domain Eukaryota; kingdom Metazoa; phylum Chordata; order Testudines; family Trionychidae; genus Pelodiscus; species Pelodiscus sinensis. The sequence goes on from NC_143059.1 coordinate 47,337,863, forward strand.
ATGCATTTACATATTTTTTCCAGAGATGTTCACCTTTAGTTCTCACTTCAATGAACAGTTTGCATCCTCATTTGCTTCTAAAGTTTCTGTATGAAAGTACAAGGCAGTAAATTTAAAATTATGTTCCAAATCCCTAAGTACAGAAGCTACTTCTGCTTAAGAAGAGTTTTTCATATCTTTGGAATTCATCTGTATTTATATCATGGCTTTTGGATTTTGATACATATAGTCCATCTTCTGTATCTCCTTAAGGGAATGTTATCATATTATAATCTTGGTCAATATGTTTATTGACTTGCTCCTATACACCACAGTTAGTTTTGTATTTTCTGTTTGAAAAATAAAACTTTTTAAAAATATGGGTGCTGACACATAGAATCATAGATTACGAGGACTGGAAGGGACCTCGAGAGGTTATCGAGTCCAGTCTCCTGCCCTCATGGCAGGACCTAGTACTGTCTAGACCATCCCTGATAGACATTTATCTAACCAACTCTTAAATATCTCAACAGATGGAGATTCCACAACCTCCCTGGGCAACTTATTCCAGTGTTTAACCACCCTGGCAGTTAGGAACTTTTTCCTAATGTCCAACCTAAACCTCCCTTGCTGCAGTTTAAGCCCATTGCTTCTTGTTCTATCCCCAGAGGCCAAGATGAACAAGTTTTCTCCCTCCTCCTTATGACACCCTTTTAGATACCTGAAAACTGTTATCATGTCCCCCCTCAATCTTCTCTTTTCTAAACTAAACAAAACCAATTATTTCAGCCTTCCTTCATAGGTCATGCTCTCTAGACGTTTAATCATTCTTGCTGCTCTTCTCTGGACCCTGAACAATTTCTTCACATCTTTCTTGAAATGCGGTGCCCAGAACTAGACACAATACTCCAACGCTACGTCTATACTGGCATGATTTTGTGCAAATACTTTTAATGCAAGAGTTTTTGTGTTAAAGTATTTGCGCAAGAGAGCATCTACACTGGCATGTGCCTTTGCACAAGAGATGTGCTTTTGCACAAAAGCATCTGTGCCAGTGTAGATGCTCTCTTGCGCAAGAAAGCTCTGATGACCATTTTAGCCATCGGGCTTTCTTGCGCAAGAAATTAATGTTGCCTGTCTACACTGGCCTCTTATGCAAGAATAGTTGCTCAAGAGGGCTTATCCCTGAGCAGGAGCGTCAGAGTATTAGCACAAGAAGCACTGATTTCCTACATTAGAACGTCAGTGTTGTTGCACAAGTACTCATGGCCAGTGTAGACAGGTGGCAAGATTTTGCGCAAAAGAAATCGCTTTTGCACAAAATCTTGCCAATGTAGACACAGCCCAACTGAAGCCTAACCAGCACAGAGTAGAGTGGAAGAATGACTTCTTGTGTCTTGCTCACAACACACCTGTTAATGCATCCTAGAATCATGTTTGCTTTTTTTGCAACAGCATCACATTGTTGACTCATATTTAGTTTGTGGTCCACTATAATCCCTAGATCCCTTTCTGACGTACTCCTTCCAAGACAGTCACTTCCCATTCTGTATGTGTGAAACTGATTGTTCCTTCCTAAGTGGAGCACTTTGCATTTGTCTTTATTAAACTTCATCCTGTTTACCTCAGACCATTTCTCCAATTCGTCCAGATCATTTTGAATTATGACCCTGTCCTCCAAAGCAGTTGCAACCCCTTCCAGCTTGGTATCATCTGCAAACTTAATAAGTGTAATTTCTATGCCAATATCTAAACCATTGATGAAGATATTGAACAGAGACAGACCCAAAACTAACTCCTGCGGAACCCCATTTGTTATACCTTTCCAGCAGGATTGTGAACCATTAATAACTAGCCTCTGAGTACGATTATCCAGCCAGTTATGCACCAACCTTATAGTGGCCCCATCTAAGTTGTATTTGCCTAGTTTATTGATAAGAATATCATGCGAGACCATATCAAATGCCTTAATAAAGTCTAGGTAAACCACATCCACTGCTTCTCCCTTATCCATAAGACTCGTTATCCTATTAAAGAAAACTATCGTGATTTGTTCTTTACAAATCCATGCTGGCTGTTCCCTATCACCTTATCACCTTCCAAGTGTTTGCAGATGATTTCCATAATTACTTGCTCCATTATCTTCCCAGGCACAGAAGTTCAACTAACTGATCTGTAGCTTCCTGGGATGTTCTTATTTCCCTTTTTATAGATGGGCACTATATTTGCCCTTTTCCAGTCTTCTGCAATCTCTCCTGTCTCCCATGATTTTCCAAAGATGATAGCTAGAGGCACAGATACCTCCTCTATCAGCTTCCTGAGTATTCAAGGATGCATTTCATCAGGCCCTGGTGACTTGCAGGCATCTAACTTTTCTAAGTGATTTTTAACTTGTTCTTTTTTTATTTTATCTTCTAAACCTACTCCCTTCCCATTAGCATTCCTTCATCAGACTTCTTGGTGAAGACTGAAACAAAGAAGTCACTAAGCATCTCTGCCATTTCCAAGTTTCCTGTTACTGTTTCTCCCTCTTCACTGAGCAGTGAGCCTACCCTGTCCTTGGTTTTCCTCTTGCTTCTAATGTATTTATAAAAAGTCTTCTTGTTTCCCTTTATTCCAGTAGCTAGTTTGAGCTCATTTTGTGCCTTTGCCTTTCTAATCTTGCCCCTGCATTCCTGTGTTGTTTGCCTGTATTCATCCTTTGTAATTTGTCCCAGTTTCCATTTTTATAGGTCTCCTTTTTTATTTTTAGATCATGCAAGATCTCGTGGTTAAGCCAAGGTAGACTTTTGCCATTTTTTCTATCTTTCCTACGCAACAGAATAGCTTGCTTTTGGGCCCTTAACAATGTCTCTTTGAAAAACTGCCAACTCTCTTCCGTTGATTTTCCTCTCAGTCTTGATTCCCATGGGACCTTACCTATCAGCTCTCTGAGCTTACCAAAATCCACCTTCCTGAAATCCATTCTCTCCATTTTCCTGTTCTCCCTTTCACTCTTCCTCACAGTTGTGAACTCTATGATTTCATGATTACTTTCACCCAAGCTGCCTTCCATTTTCAAATTCTCAAACAGTTAACATACATTATCCCTTGATTTGATTTACTAATGTTTATATTTCTTGGAGGGGTGGCGGTGTTAGTCTGTACCTGTAAAAACAAGGCACTGTTTTTACATAGCCATATAAACAAGCCATATAAAGTTGAAATCCATCAACTTCATGAAGAAAGTTACACAGATAGAAACAAACATCATCTTCCTCTCCAAGTGTAAACAGATGAACATCATAGCTAATGGACTGAAAGTGAAAAATCCATTACAATTAACATACTACACAAACTACAGAGAGAGACTGCATTACACTCTTATGGAAACTTTGGGACCAACTAATCAGCATCCTGTACAACATACAGTAGAAAATAAAAAATTAGCTCTCAAAAGTAGAGACTCATAAAAAAAAATCAAGCTTCCACATGGCCGGACTTTAAAAAAACAAGGCAAACCAAGTACAATGCTCACTTTACTTCCCGACAGCAATAAACCCCATTGAGCTGTCCAAATATCTATACAAGCAACACCATCACAGGACCTAACCACATAAATCACAACATCAGGAGCTCATTTACCTGCACATCTACATGTGATATATGCCATCAAGTGCCAGCAGTGCCCCTCTGCCATGTATATTGGTCAAACCAAACAGACTCTACGCCATAGGATAAATGGACACACATCAGGCATCAGGAATAGTAACACACATAAACCTGTAGGGGAGTGTAAACTTGTCTGACACAGTTCACTGCCACCAGGGCAAATAGCCCCCGGTTTATTGATTGTGCGGGCCCGTCCCGCCGTAACTAGTACAAATTGCCACCGAGACCCGCCCTGCCGGCGGAGTAGGGGGGTTCGGGCCCACCCCCTCTCCGAACCCCGGCCCAGGGCCCTGAAGGCAGGGACTCGTGGTCCCTACCTAGCGGATGGGGGAAGTACCCCAAAACACACCCGCTCACGGGCTACACGACCCTGCCCTGGGCCGCTTCCTACTCTGCCCTTCCTTAAGGGCCGACCCCTGCCGCGTTTCCCCAGCTCACCGCTCCAACCTCCGTTCTGCTTTCCTCTCCGTTTCGCTCTCCCTTCCCTCTCGTAGGGTCAGCCCCCGGTTTAAATCCCCCGCTGACTCCAGTCCCCTTGGACGTCACTTTCTCTGCGTTGCCCCGGGGCGTCCCTTCCCCCGTGACATCATCCGCCCGCGCCACCCTGGCCCCTCCTTCCTGAGCCTCACCTAGAGGCTCCCTCTGCTCCCCAGCGTTCCCCGCGCTGCGTCCGGCCCGCCGTGTCGGAATCAGACGGGCTCCCTCCCTCTCGGCGTGTCCGCCCGTCGTTCCCCCGAGCATCCTGAGTGCGGGGCAGGAGCGCCCCGTCACAGGGAGCATTTTAACGTCCCTGGACATTCAATAATGAATTTAAAAGTAGTCATCCTTCAACAAAACCATTATTCAGATTATAGAGGGAGACAGCTAAACTGGAGTTCATTTACAAATTCAATACTATCAATTTAGGCTTGAATGAAGATCTGAACTGGTTAACACACTACGAAGGCAATTTCCCTGACATCAATATTCATATCTCCACACCAAATATTGTGAATGAAACACATCTACCCTGACTTAATTAGCTTCATTAAAACTGGTCCTGTAATTGACAGGTAACTTCTTTTGCTGTTGCATGTACCCTGGATTCTGTAATTTCCACTCCAACTCATCTGATGAAATAAATGGGTTTTACCCTGGAAAGCTCATGACATAATCATTTGTTAGTCTCTAAGGGCATATCTACATAGCAGGGCAAAAGTCAACTTAAGCTACGTAACTCGAGCCACATCAATTGAATAGCTTGAACCGAAATAACTTATTAGGCTTTTGGCACTGTCTACACAGCAGGAGGTCGAAGGGAAAACCTCATAAAATCATGGTTACATGAATTGAAGTAAGAAGTCCTCCAGCTCATCATTTTTTTAACATAATGTCTTGCGGTGTAGACGCGCTCTTTGTTATTTCAAAATAACACTACTGTGTGCACGTACCCCAAGGTGCCACAAGACTACTCAATGATTTGTTGCTCTAAATTAGAAATTTGCTACAGGCCTTATCTCTTCGTCCTTGTTACATGAACAGAGAACAGGGGTTAGCTGCCAGCAGCCATAAATCCAGTTTTCTTTCTACCCCTGTTGCCTTGTTTTTTCCCACTCACTTCCTGTTTGAACCTTAAACAATCATTCTACTGAAATTTAACTAACCAATACTAACATATTGTAACATGATTTTAGAGTCATAGAATACTAGAACTGGAAGGGACCTCGTGAGATTAAGTCGAGTCCCCTGTCCTCATCGCAGGATCAAGCATGATCTATATCATCCCTGATAGATGTCCATCCAACCTGCTCTTTAATATCTCCAGTGATGGAGATTCCACCACCTCCCTAGACAATTTATTTCAGCATTTAACCACCCTGACAGTTAGGAAGTTTCTCCTAATTTCCAACCTAAATCTCCAGCAAGGAGAACAATTTTAAGTTGTATGTACTTTATTTCTACTGCAATGTTTTCGGTCAGATGCAGAGATCACTTGGCTGAAATTCTATGGCCTGTACTCTACAGAATAGAAGGTTTTGAGGGTTTTTTAAGACAGTAAAATCTGTGAAACATGAAATCATAGAATAATAGAATACTAGAACTGGAAGGGACCTTGAGAGGTCATCGAGTCTAGTCCCCTGCCCTCACGGCAGTACCAAACACTGTCTATATCATTCCTGATAGATGTCTATCCAACCTGCTCTTAAATATTTCCAGTGCTGGAGATTCCACAACAGCCCTAGGCAATTTATTCCAGTGTTCAACCACTCTGGGGCTGTGTCTACATTGGCACCTATTCCGTAATAGGGATGCAAATGTAGCACTTTGGAATAGGCAAATCCGCGGGGGATTTAAATATCCCCCGCGGCATTTGCATTAACATGGCTGCCGCTTTTTTTCGGCTTGTAGATAAGCCGGAGAAAAGCGCCAGTCTGGACGCGATCCTCCGGAAAATAAGCTCTTTTCCGGAGAATCTCTTATTCCTACTTGAAAGGAATAAGAGATCCTCCGGAAAAGAGCTTATTTTCCAGAGGATCGCGTCCAGACTGGCGCTTTTCTCCGGCTTATCTACAAGCCGAAAAAAAGCGGCAGCCATGTTAATGCAAATGCCGCGGGGGATATTTAAATCCCCCGCGGATTTGCCTATTCCAAAGTGCTACATTTGCATCGCTATTATGGAATAGGGGCCAATGTAGACACAGCCTGACAGTTGGGAAGTTTTTCCTAATGTCCAACCTAAATCTCCCTTGCTGCATTTTAAGCCCATTGCTTCCTGTACTATCATCAGAGGTCAAAGAGAACACTTTTTCTTGCTCCTTCCTATGACACCCTTTTAGATACTTGAAAACCACTATCATGTTCCCTCTCAGTCTTCACTTTTCCCAACTAAACAAGCCCAATTCCTTTAGCCTTGCCTCATAGCTCATGTTTTCTAGATCTTTAATCATTTTTGTTGCTCTTCTCTGGACCTTTTCCAATTTCTTGAAATGTGGTGCCCAGAAGTGGATATAATACTCCAACTGAGACCTAATCAGTGAAGAGCAGAGCGGATGAATAACTTCTCGTGTCTTGCTCACAACATTCTTCTTAATGTATCCCAGAATCATGTTTGATTTTTTTGCAACAGTGTCACCTATTATCTCCCACCATCTTAATTGGTTTACATCCAGCAAAATTAATTATAAAGGAGATAGAAACAATGAAAGAACCAGACAGAATCATACAGATAAATAATAAAGAGAGATGGGGATCCGGCCTTTCCCAGACAGAAAGCTATCAACCTAAGTTTCAGTGACTAGTTTGAAATGTACCTTCCTCAAAAGAAACAACAGAGAGATGGGGAATACCTAAGTATTGATGACTTTTTTTTTATTTACCCTTCTTACTGGTTTGGCTTTGCTCTTTATAAACAGGCTTGAATATCTATGTCCTAAAAAAAAAGGAAACAATTTATATATATATTAAGAAATGTCTCATACTTCTGAGCAGATGTGAACCAGTCCATAAACCTTTTATGTGTTTCTTCCATGCCTAGCTGAACAAACCATTTTCAGTTCAATTTCATCAGGCAGAATTGCACAAAATAACAAGGAACACAGTGAAATAGGCTACCAAACTAACACAATAACTTTATAACGCCGAAGAATATTTTATGTGAAACCCTACAGGGATCTGAGGCACCCGTTAATCTATGTTTTCAATGGGTCAAAGTGCGATTTCCTAGCTCCCATTGCTGTACAGTTATTCACATGAATCATCCCAATGAAGAAAATGGGATTCACTTGTCTGAATGAATAAGTACTCACAAATGAGAGCAAAGGGTAACTAATCCTCAACCTCAATCTAACTATTTCTGAAGAACTGATACTTAAAATAGTGACGCATGAGCAAAGTCATTGGGAAAATAAAAGTATACTGAATACAAGCTAGTTTGGATTGAGGTAGTTATGCAGCACCATCATGGTACGTGTTTCTTTATAAACATGTTTAAAGAATTTCTAGTCCTTTGCAATTCTTCCCAAATGATATGAGCTCTTTTTCTGGTACTGGATTGCTGTGTGATACACATATAGGAACATATGTGTGCACATACACACACACACAGACTTTATTTACACAGTTGCAACCAATGTCAATTCAAATGTCAGAAGATTATTCCTTTGCAGTCAGAGCTACAGCAGAAATGCTTAATTTGTGCAGATGAATTTCTCAAAACGGCATTTAGTTTTATACATAACACTGTACATATCTTTGTCCTGGTACTTTCAACACAACTTCCCTTTGAAAGGACAATCATCTGCTATCTGTTCTGTTCCGCCACTCGAATTCTTAAAGTGAGGTTATTCAGTCCAACACTTTACTGGGGCATTAATTATGTATAATTCACTCTGACCTAAGGGTATTTATTTTGTGTATTTTAAAATAATACATGAGGACAGCCTCTGTTAGCAAATGATTCTGCATGGTTTCATATCTCAGACCAGATGCTAGAATGTCCCTTGAAGCACAAAGGCAAATTTGTTCCATAGTTACAGTGCTGGTTTAAATTCTTGAGTGCTACCATGTATACACTGATAGAATCTTCAGGTTGCTACTTTCCTTATGTTTTACTATAACAGTGAGTTTTAAGGATAAACAGCTTTGGAAAACAGCTATACTGTCTGTATGGCTCTTCTCTTTTGGCATTACTTATCCTCTGTGTGTCTGAACCAGTCCCTAAGGTTTACTTCACATATACTCAGAATAGGTGTTACCTGTCTCATCTGCTACAATATGTGAAAAAAAAAAAAGAAATTAATGTGGTTTTTCAAAATGAGATTTGCAGTTGTCACAGGACTCCATGCAGTTGACTAACCCAGTTTTTGGGAGGTGAAAGATCAAGGGGCTCTATAGATAAGGGGAAATTGTATTCTGCCCTACGGAACTGGGGAGCAGGATGAGGGGAAGACTTTGGAGCCTGTTGAGTGGGAGGAAGAAAACTGCTGTGAGTTTTGAAGCTTGCATAGGGGGAAGAAGGATGTGGGTAGGCCTTTGGAAAGGATCCAACCCAGGGGTGGCAGAAAGGAAGACTAGTGACAATGGACGGTTAGGGAGAAGTCGGAGGTCACATTTGCAAGGAGAAGGGGAAGAAGAGACTGGAAAGCCTGAGGAAAGTGGAGATGGAGTTTTTGGGAAACACTATCAAGCTCAAGGCTATAAGGGAAAATTTGGCATTTGTTTCAGCGGAATGAGCTCTCATTTTGTGTTTATCTCAGGGTGTGTTTTTATGCTCACACCTGCACACACACACACACACACACACACACACACACTCAATGTCCAGGAAGCTTTTCTGTAAAGAGTCAAAAAATCATATCCCAAACTGACAGGATTTATTTTAAATCTGATTTTAAGCCAATGCCATGATACTTTTTAAATTAGCAAGACTGGAATTACTGAATTGTGCCTAGGTCCAGTGATAGCTCTATTGCTCAATGTAATAGTTAGTAGTCAGGCCAAAATCAGAAAGCCAGATCATTTAGCCAGGTTCTTTAAACACACCCTTGCGGACAAACATAATATTGTGAAGCTTTATTTACAGAACTAGCTGCAATAGCAGATTGGAATAACTATACATGTGTACATTCCTGTAACTTGTGATATTTATAGAAATACTATTAAGGGGAGTTGTATTGATGTATCACAGTCTCTTATCACTGTATCAATCCACCAGAAATGTACATGCTAAATTAGGCACAGCATTATATAGAAAGACAAAAAATAGCTAGTAGTGAAGTGGATAGAAGAGGGATGCAACAGTGTATTTCAGGAAAGCTCCATGGCAATGTGAATGGATGCTCAGCTCTACAACCCCAGAAGGGGCAGGGCTGTGGCAGCTAGCTCCCAGTGCCGCCTGCATGGTGCAGTGTCCTCTTAAGCCCTAACAGCAGGCTCGTGGGGTCCTAATCCATGACAAGAACTCCTATCTACTATTATAATACAAACAGTAAATGATGGATCATTAAATATATTGATTGCTAGGTATGCATTAGGTTTGTTCATTGTGAGGCCAATGAAACTAAGGAGGGGATGGAAGTCAATGATGGAAAATTAACTTTGTTGCCTAATCTTTAGATTGTGTAAATTAATTGTATAGGTTATTTCTGAATTTCCAGTTACCTCCTTAAGGTTGTGATTGATCTTCTGGAGATCTGTTTAGCAAATCTAGTTAAGACATGGTAAATCAAACTCAGAGGGTGCCCCCACTGGGGCCTGGTTCTCCTGCTTTTGTGAGGAGTAAAGGAAGCCAACGAGAATGTTTGGTCCCATTGAACCTCCTGCTGTGGGGGCACTGCCAAGCTCAGCTTCAGGTAAGCCAACTCCAGCATCGTATTCTACATAGCTGGAGTTGCATACTTTAAGCCAACATATTGGGTCTAGTGTAGACCCAGCTTAAGGGTTGCCAGGTTCTGTGTCTCAGGATCAGGCCTAGTTTTTAAATTATTTGATGGCTATGAACTCTGATGAGCATAGTTGCAAGTTTCACATTATAGGAACTCTTGTATATTTACAAATATAGTTTATTAATACATTTAGTACAATCTCAAACACTCCAACTTCCCAAGATAGATAAAAATGTACATCTATATTTCCATATATTCATACCATTCTTTTTAGAACAACCTGAAGTGTTAGCAGGCACCTTTTCCACCATCACTTTCTCTATCATCACCAATTCCCATTATTCTGGCACCACTCAAAGACTACATCACCTTCTCCTATTGCCCCTATGCTAGGATGCCACTTTTAAGTTACACTGACATTGTCGTGTTGGATGCATATTCAGTAAGGGATGTTTCTCTTACTCTTTATTTGTACTTTCTCTCCTTCCTAATGGTGAAGTGCCTTTTTCCTATAAGTCAAAGTACATCATTGATGTTAGCTTACTGTCATATATGTCAATTTGTTACCATGGATACTTTTGTGGTTATGTATCATATTTGTTATTTCTGTCTTACCCAATTATTCAGTCTGGTTTTAATGGGTTAGTTGGGGTTTTCCAAGTCATAGTTGGTGTACCTGTTAAGTCTGAGTAATTCTTGGAAGCCCATATGCCACTAAAGGGTATTTTATTTAGATGAAATGTTTGAATAATACACATTGCCTTTGCTAACTGGTTGCAAATTCTCACACATGTGTATGTTAATTTTGCCTTAACTAAACATACAGGATGTAGTTAGCAAGTCCCTTGAGTTACAGCCAAACTGCCAAACTACTTTAATATAAACACACTGTAACTTATTATAATAAGCATATAATCAAGACCATACGCAAATAATAAATCTATACCTATAGATAGACACGTTGGCTGTGTCTAGACTGGCAAGTTTTTCCGCAAAATCATATGATTTTGCGGAAAAACTTGCCAGCTGTCTACACTGGCCGTTTGAATTTCTGGAAAAGCACTGTCGATCTCATGTAAGATCTTCAGTGCTTTTCCGGAAATACTATGCTGCTCCTGTTTGGGCAAAAGTCTTTTTCCGAAAGACTTTTGCCCAAAAGGGTCAGTGTAAACAGCACAGTAGTGTTTTCCACAAAAAAGCCCCGATCGCGAAAATGGCGATCAGGGCTTTTTTGCGGAAAACCGCGTCTAGATTGGCCACGGATGCTTTTCCGCAAAAAGTGCTTTTGCAGAAAAGCATCCTGCCAATCTAGATGTGCTTTCCCGAAAATGCTTTTAATGGAAAACTTTTCCGTTAAAAGTATTTTTGGAAATTCATGCCAGTCTAGACGTAGCCATTAAATGAAAGCAACAAGGTTACCCTATAACAGTGGTGGGCAAGATAGGGTCCGCAGGCTGGATCTGGCCTGCCAAACCACCATATCCGGCCCATGGAGATCCTGCTGCTCCTGCACTCCAGGCCAATTAAGACCTGGGATTAGGGAGTGTGTGAAGTCTCCTTCCCCCACAAGGGGACCACGGTGCCTAGAGGGAACAGAACAGCTGGCAGTTCCCTCCAAGTGCCCCGTACTCCTGGCAGGGCAGGTAGAGGGGAAAGAGACTTTGTGTGCTCCCCTGCCCCCAGACCCTGTAATTGACACAAGTTTTTACAGGATTTTGTGGATATTTTGCTTTTCTCACTTTTCTGAAGCTTGTGGTTTAAGACCATATGATCTGATATCTAAGTACTCAGGGAAAGATAAAACATAGTTTCATCAATAAGGCAAACATATCATACAAGCTTGTGCCCACATTCCAGCCTCCAAAAAGTGACATTAAATTGCACATACTTCTTGACAAGTGTGGGTACATCTACACTAGCTCTGTAGATTGAAGGCGACTGGAATTGCAAATCAAGCCCAGAATTTAAAAATCCTGCACTTGATTTGCATGTTCCCGGCCAGTCGGCATATTAGAAATTGACTACCCTGAAGTAACTGCCCACGTCTACACACATGTAGCCGGCCAGAGTAAGTCTCAGGTCTGACACTGGGCTCTCAAGGTACAAAGGACGCCACACAGGTATCTGTCAAACACAAGTAGTTTATTTCTTGACAGATAACAGCTGTGCCCCATAAATGGAAGAACAATATAACAAAGAAGCGGCATATCTTACGTCCCTTCCTGCAAACCTGGGTCCCCGGGTAGGCTATGGATGAAGTGGGAGGTTGTCTCAGCTTCTGAGGTGCTGGTTCCCAAAGTCCATCAGTGAAGTCCGATTTGGTAGGCTCTGAGGCAGCCTTAAATACATTTTTTCTGCCTTGTTTGGCAGTTTGGAAAATTCCAGGAGTTACTCATTACATGCTGATGTAGGGCTTAGCTGTTAGTTATCGAGCTGGTTCTGATCTGGATCTTCTTGTTCTTTGGCCCTGTTTACATGATCAGTACATTAGGGAAACAGAATTGTTTATGCGTTCTTGCCCTTTACCCTTATCTTTACTTGTTCCTGCTATACTGGCAACAATGATTATCTTAAGTGGCATATGTTCCCAAAGACTTGCTTCTAGCTCATCATATATAGGGAAAAGGGAAAGGGGGGGAAAGAATACAGGCCTCAACACCCCTAAACTAACACGTACAAAGTTCTTCCACAATTGACCACTACAATGCGGCAGTGAAACAGGATTCCAATTTAAAGCCCTAACTTGAATTAGCTGGTATTCCTCCTGCAATGAGGTTTACCAGCGAATTCGAACTAGGGGCTTTAAATCGGAATCCCTTTTCACTGCCGTGTGTAGACACAGGCAGTTACTTCAGGCTAGTCAATTTCTAAAATGGCAACCGGCCCGGTACATGCAAATCAAGCGTGGGATATTTAAATCCCAGGCTTGATTTGTGATTCTGGTCACCCTAGATTGATCTAGGTGGCTAGTGTAGACGTACCCTGTGATACAATATTCTATGAATTCTTCTGTTTAAAGCAGGACAGAAATGGAAATAGGTGTTCTAGCCCATTGGATCTGCCTATGCATAAGGAGGTTGCAGCTACAGTGGCGGGTTGGAATTGAACCCCATAGCTTCCCTATAGCTACAAATTGAATTCCATCTGCCTCTACCCACTTCTTATTTCCCACTATTCCCAATAAAGATATGGTTTACTCAAGCTTTTCACAATGAGCAGTGAATTCCCTCTCTATTTCGACGACTATTTCTGTAACTGTAAATTTGGGTTTGTTTTACTAGTGATCATACTAGATACTAAGAAATGAACTGAATTTATTTATGTTTAAAGACCTGCTGCTATAATTCACATGGAAATACTATATTCTGCACCTGTATAATTCCTTTATAAGGATCTTTGCTGACTTTTTTGTGGCAAACTCTGTTACACCAGAGATTTTAATTTTCAAGTATTAAGATTAAGGAAAATATATGACATATTTGATATCAATGAAACATCCACAGCTTTCCATTCTGTTTTCTACCTAATCAGGCACAAATCAACCATAGTAGTCAATAGTCAAGTAGAAATTTCATATTTTGAACAGGATCTTGACTCAAATTAAAAGTGATATGTGAAGAACTTTCAAATAGGCTGTTCACAATGTACACAAATATAGCTTTCCTGTGTAGATGGTCTACATGTAAACTTAGTAGAGAGAAATCATATATAAAAAATTATAGCAGTGTCTTTGATATAAATCATTGTAATATTGAATGTCACTCTAGGCATGATATCAGCACAGAAACATTTATCACAGAAATATTTTGACAATTCCTGTATTGTTATAAATACATATTGGTACAATATAGCAAATGCATAGTAGTATTTCAAAAAAACTTACAAATTGTTATATGATTTGACATTAAGTTCCTATTAGATATGTCCCATAGTCTGTGGGACTTAGCAGGGGTGTAGGGTCATTTTACTCAGCTCTAATTGCAGGATCAGAGTCTTGGTTATGAAGTTTGCAGCTCACACCATAAGCAGAGGTTACTGGTTGGTTTTGTTTGTTTGTTTGTTTTGCTTTAAAATTGCATACAAACCAGATTTCCTGTACCTTCATACTGGGTTCCATCTGGAAACTTCTACTTCCAAGTGCCACTGCATATGTCTTGTTTTAAAAATTTTCTTAGTATAATTTTTCAGTCACGATTATATTCTGTCAACCCAATACATTATAAGAAGTTGATTGTTGCTCTAAACCTTGTGTAATCATTTCAACTGTACAAAATGAGTGCACTGTTGATATAAAATGCTAATATTTTATTAGTATAATACACCCACTTTGCACTTTTGCTAATCAATATGCAAGGTGTAGGGAAATGGAAGTATCCAATCCTGTATATTTCCAACAACTTGTTAAATATGAATCCTAAACATTCAATGTCTCCTTATTAAAAATATGTCTTAAATGGCAATAATGATTAGGAGAAAATGTAATGGAAAAATATACTGAGTTAGATTTCTATAGGTGAGTAGTAATTAAGGGCATTATTTTCAGTATGGGTCAAAAAGATTTAACTATGTGAGAGATAATTATATTCTCTATATTTCACTTAAAAGTCATTTTCTTCTTAAAAATAATACTGAATAAAGTTACATGTCATAGAGCTGATTTATGATTTGTAATCAAAATGGTATGATCTAAACTCTTCTTTGTCATTAACATTTGGGTATAAAAACTGTCATCACATTAACCTGTGCTATATGGAAAAGGTAAATAGAGAGTTGGGAATGCCTCTTTACTAACAGACTCTGAGTTCTGGTCACCTTCTCTCTCTCTCTCTCTTTTTTTTTTTTTTTTTTTTTTGGTAGCACACTGTCCATTTTAGAACCTCCTCAGATGACAGATTTCTGAGGTCACTCAGAGTCAAGAGATAGATTGTGATCCTCTTACTACTGTTGGGTGGTATCTGGATCTCTGTTATATCACAATGAAGTTCAAGGAACTGCTTCCAGAATAAAAGACAATTTGATGTGAATAAGTGTATCCAACTCTGATCTACAGAATTAAATTGGTCAGTGTGACTGTTATAAAAAGCCTAAAATTACTCAACTTTGAACAGGGTGTTGAGTAATATGGCAAAGAATATTTTTGTGCAAGAAATGTGTATTGCTTTTATCATGTGGCACCAGTAAAAATTCCCAGAAATAGCTGATTTTTCTAACACTGAAGAACTTCATTAAGAAATTAGGGAAAGAACGTGATCCAATAAGTTACTCTGTCTCTAAAGAACCTTCCCCAAATCTTCTCCCTGGCTCCTTGTTACATATTTAAACAAGAGAACATATATCCTTATAGCCATTTAGCTGTATGTTATATGCAAAAGCAAGTGTTATGTTTTGATATGCAGTATTTTACTATTAAATGTGGAAAAATGCTTTCTGAAGGAATATCTAATTACAACTCTCCTTTGCTGATGATGGTTCAACCTTCTGCAGGGTGAAAGTAAATTTCTCTTTTCCCTGATTTAGAGTAATTCCCATTCCGAAGGCTACTTACATAAAGAAGTCAAGTACAGTATAGTGGACACTGCAGAAGGTTATGAGTACCAAAACTATTTAGGATCATTGTGCATGTATTGTTTACATAGAGAAAGGAGAAGTTTCTTGATTAATTTCAGAATTTACTGTGTTTAGAAGCATGCCTGAAATTACATGGAAGGTCTTAAGAAGTCTAAATATTCCTTGATGGATGTTTTTTAGGGAGATTAGGATGCAAATCTTATCTGGAGCAAAATCCACTGTCTCATTCATTTAACAAAAGATACACAAATTATAGTCTCATGAGAGTTTCAATATCCTAAGGTCAGAAAGGAATTTCCCCTTGAAATAGTTAGGACTAAAGTCCCACATTCCAGCAGGAGATCTTAAATTCACAGGCAAAACTTCTATGAAATTAGTTAATTTACATGGAGGAAAATGATTTGAAAATCAAGGGTGACATAAATAACTGATAAGAACTGCATTATGGAAGTTCAAATACAATGTCTGTGTCTGACCCATGATACCTGGTTCCTTTGTATCTGCTGCTATTAATAATGCGTGTGTAGCAGTATAGATGTACTTAGTACTTTCCAGAGAGACTGACCATTCAGTCCCTTCACGCATGGTGCATAGAAGCAGGCTCCATGTGGCGTGATTTATCACAACACATGGAGGCTATGTCTACACAGCAGCGTTACTTTGGAATAACTGACGTATCTACACAGCAAGCCATTATTTTGGAATAATGGAGAGCTGGAGGACTTCTTACTCAGACTCCTGTAAACCTCATTTCACAAGGAGTAAGGGAAGTCAAAGTTTTCTTCCTTTAACTTCGTGCTGTGTAGACAGAACCAAAATCAGAATTAAGCTATTTTGACTTCAACTACTCAATTGATGAAGCTCAGGCTACATAGCTTAATTCAACTTTTGCCCTACTGTGTAGATGTGCCCACAGAGATTTAGTATCAGGAAAGAGGGAGGTTGGAAAACGTAGAACAAAAGGGCAACAAAACGTAGAACAAAAGGTTGCTTGTTTTACATAGTATGCATCACATCATTCCACTCCTGCCCCCAGCTTCTTTTATGTTGTATAATAAATTTGAATTTGCCATAGGGGTGTGGCTGACGAAATCTTTCCACCAATAATCATTTCCCTAAGGCCAATCTCTAACTAGCTTGTATACGTGTGTATATATATATATATATATATATATATATATATATATATATATATATATATATATATATATATAATAAAGTGTGTGGGGGGAGAGAATACATGATACTTGACTCATTGCTCTGATGCTAGACACATGATGCCTGAGAATGTCTTGATGTGGATACAGCACTACCGTCATTTGTGGCCCTTAAGCACTAAAAGTACAGTTGAGCTACCTATCTGCATTTAGCTAACGAGTCAGTTTTCACAGGATTTTTACATTAAAGAAACTATTCAGAAATATAATGCACATTATTTATAGTGCTTAGTAGGCCTGTCCCTAAAACTGTTATTCTTTCCTGTAGGTGCCTGTGTTTTTTGTTTCATTGACATTTCTCAACGTAAACTTTGAATTTTAAAGAAATGAAGTGATATTACCTTGACTAGGCTCCATACAATTAATTATAAATCTGAACTTGGCTCTCTTCCAAAATGCAACACTGTGGATTATTTCTGACTACTACTAGCTACACACAATGTGAAAATCAAATTCATCACTGTCTTTTGTGTGTGGACATAAGTGGGTGGGGTTGTTTTTTGTTTTTTTCCTAGTGTATCACTCATCATATTCCTTTTCTATCACACTTGAAGGTACCAAACTATGATAAAGATCAGATTTATATCAGAATTTCTTAGGCAACAAAATGTAGCACGAAAATGTTAAAAAGCTCCAAGGATTTTCTTTTGCGTGAGCACAATAACGTGACAGGTTTGCTTCATAGATTATTAGAGAAGGTTAGATCTAAAGTGGAAGATTTACCCTGGAACCAATGAATTGTACCTTTTAGCTATTAAAACACCTGTCTTGCCAAACTTACATGTATTAAAAAGAATAAGACTGCTCACTGAGCAAGTACCATTACATATGTGTGACAGTGGCCAAATCAGACCTGCCCCACACTGGCCCTTTAAGAGTAAAACCCAGCCCTGGGTGAGGGATGATAGAGCAAAGCCCACAGCTGAAGCAGATACTGCCAATAAGGGCTCATCCAGAGGATAGAATACAGCTTGACGTTCTATAAATAAGGGCTCGCAGAGGGAGGCAAAGAGAGACACACACTCTTGCTCCAGCTGGGGAGCAGGAGAGATCTGGCTTTCAGGGAAGCTGGAGACTTCCTGAGATAGATAGGGCAGTGCTAGGGAAAGTCAGGCAGAGCTGGGGAGCTCTGGCCTGACTTCGCTCCCAGGATGCAAGGCCTGTGACAAGGCCTAAGTGTACTGAGGCTGCAGGAACACAGTCAGTGATAGGAAAAGGCAACATGTCCACACCCCCTTGCCAATGATGAGAGGCCATTTCAGACTGCAGTTTTAAGGGGCTAAATGATGACTGGCAGTGGGTTACTGAGGCAAGGTTACAGATGGATTGAGGCTTCTCTGGGGGGGAGAGGATCCCAGAGTGCAGAGATACGGGACTGTTGATAAGCCCTCTCCCACAAAAGGGGGACTGTGAGACATCTGTATTGGATACTGCCAGAAAGCAGTATCCTGAGGAGGACGCCGTGGTCCGGGAGCGATGCAGGTGCAGAACTGGAACATGGAGTGAGGACATGGGGAGACACCAGCCAGAGGGAGACATCCTGGTGATGAACTAATTCCCAGTGCAAATGGCAGGAGGTGCCGTGGCGGTGATTCTGCCCCGTGGCACACTCTGAAAAGCGTGCGTGGTGGAATGCTGGCTGGTACTCAGAATGCCACAGTTAAATGCTATACACCTCCTTTGGATGTGTGAAATAGAGGGAAGCAAATGTACAGAAAAGTGTATTCAAAGTACCCTGTGCAGGATTTTCAATTTGTTGGGAATTTCAAGCTTATGTTCTGAGGTCAATTGCATGCATTTCTAGAATCACCCACTTCTCAGAGAATCTTAATTGTGCGAGTAAGGGAAAGGTTGATATAAATGTATGCTCACATTTAGGGAAGATGGGGTGACTAAATGGCTCACATTTTAGCATGAATTCATGGAAATGGGGAATAACATTGCTTTTCATCACATGAGTAGATGTACATAATTTGTACAGGAAAATGATGTGCTACCATCTTCAAAAACATCAAAAGAAGTACCATGTTTACATAAACAACTTAGCATCAGGTATACCGTTCTTGCAAAGAGCTGGCATTTCCTCAATAGTACATCTACTTTGGTAGATGGCAGTCAGTAGAATGAATGCATGTAATAAGCAATGACATTGACAAAAGAAGGTACTTATGTTTAATGCTACTCATTTACTCTGTGCCAGTTTCAGATGCTGAGTTGCCTAGTAAATGAATGTGCAGTGTATGAGAATACCAGGGTTGTTGAGAGTGAATTAGGATTTACACCTATGTCAAAAATGAATGTGAAATTAATGTCTATAATAGCATTAACGATGGACAGAGCTTAAGGATAATTCCTGTGCTTAATACTTCTCCTCGAATCCTGGTATTTGCCTCTTTCACAACTGTTTCTAAACAAAACATGAAAGGATGATCACAGTTGCCTCTTGTCATTTATGTGCCCTAAGTAAGAGAACGAGTGACAAACTGGCCATAGTCTCAATTGGTGTAAATTAACACTGGAGTCAAGCTTTTTACATTTTTAGCCCCGATGAAATTGCCTTGGTTGCACAACATTAAAAACTATTCTTGATAGTGGCTTTGTTTGTTTGTTTTTTGGAAGGGTGTGTGTGTGTGTGTGTATGTGGGGGGGGGGTGCTATGCTAGTCTGTATAGTGTAGCATAAGGGAGATGAACTTAAAAATTCAGGAACTGGGAAAATTGTTAGTATTTCCTTTTTTTCTGTCTCAGAGGGATAGCCGTTGTGGCAAGGTCCCCGCTCAGGCCCCTTGCCCTGGGACGCCTTCTTTGTCCACAAATCAGCCGGAGACCCTTTCTGGTGTAGTCACTCGTGCCTTTTCCTACCACTTTCTATTTACAGAGCTTTGGTTTACAGCAAACTCAGCCAGCCTCTCCCCACACCCTGGCTCCTTGCTCCCCCCTAGGGTTGCCAGGTGTCCAGTATTGTCCAGGACCGTCCAGTATTTTCAGCTCTTGTCCAGTAAAAAAATTCAGAAAATACTGGACACCTAAAATGTCCAGTATTTTCTCATTTTTTTTCCTGGCCAGGAGGTGAAAATACCAGACTGTCTGGGTCAATACCGGGCACCTGGCAGCTCTACACACACTCAGCAACTGAGCCCTCACTTACCTGGTTCTGCAGGGGAGCCATCTGGCCCGGAGCAGGAAGATAAGATGGCCACCGGCTGCCGGCAGCCTGTTAGAAGAGGCAGAGCCCAACCTGTTCTTAAAGGGGCTATGCTGTTTTTATTATTATTAATTATTATTATTTATTATTATTATGCTTTACTCTGTGTCCTTTTTTTTCTCAACAACTTTGGTCTCCTCCCCTTTTTTTCTCAACAGAATTTTTTCCCCAGTGTTGTTTTTGGGGGAGGAGGGGAGTGTTTGGTATTTTTTGATTAAACTAACTGGCAACCCTACCTCCTCCTCCTCCGCCTCCTCCGCCTCCGCCTCCCAGCTTTGCTCCAGGTATCCCTGGTCTGCTGGAGATGGTCCCCAGCAGACCAGAGGCACCGGGAGCAAAGCGGCAGCGGCAGCGGTGGCGGCATGCCGCGCCTCTGAGCCTTTGTTCTGGCAAAGCCTCGGAGGTGCAGGACTCCGCCGCCGCTGAGACTTTGCTCCCGGTGCCTCTGGTCTGCTGGGGACCGTCTCCAGCAGACCAGGGACACCTGGAGCAAAGCCGGGAGGCGGAGGGGTCCCGCGCCTCTGAGGCTTTGCAAGACGGTCCCCAGCAGACGAGGGGCACCTGGAGCAGCTTTTCTCACCCCGGAGGTCGAGGTGGTGGGTCCGCTGCGCTCTGGGCGGTCCCGCTGCCTGAGAGCTCCGGGGCGAGAAAGCCCCATTCGTAAGTGCAGATCCGACATAAGTCGGATCCGCATAACTCGGGGACTGCCTGTATAGGTTAACGTTATAGTTTCCTTGTCTTCACTGGGACTGTAATATGGGTTAGTTATTATGACAATTTAAGTTGAGTTAAAATATAGCTTTTTCCTAGGCTTTGTCTACACTACAGAGTTTTGTCGACAAAACAGTGAATGTGTACACACTGCGATCTGACCTTTGGTAGCAAAAATGTCACCTTTTCTCAACAAAATAAAACCACCCTGACAAAACACAAGAGTTTTTGTGCAAAAATGTTATCGACAAAGTACTTGTGTAAATACCAGGCTTGATTTTATCATTTTAATTGGCCTCCAGGAGATTTCCCACAATGCCCATCCTGACCTCTCTGGTCAGCTGTTTGAACTCCACCGCCTTGCAGCCAGGTAAACAATAATGTACTTTTTCCCTTTAGAAGCCCCAGGAAATTCTGAATTTCCATTTCCTGTTGGTTCAGCTTGGAAAGGTCTCATTGCAACTTCCCAGTTGATTGTGGTGGCATATCAAAGCATATACTCTCCTACTTGGACCACCGCAGAGCTGCTGAATCTCCTCAGTATATGAGGAGAGGAGGCTGTGAAATCCCAGCTGTTCTTCAGCTGTAGAAATGGACAGATTTCTTGAGGCTTGTGCAAAAAGGACTATGATCGGGACATGCTGCAGTGCAGAGCAAAGATAAAGGAGCTGGGGTGGGCATACCATAAGACAAAGAAGGCAAACAATTGCTCCAATGCTTTACCTTAGACTTGATGGCTTTATGAGAAGCTGGGCACAATGCGCCCTGCTTCATGAAGGGCCCCGTGGATACTTTAGTGGGCCTAGAGACAGTGGAAAGAGGACTAACCCAGAGAATGAAGTAATTGTTGAAGAGGTGGAGTTAGATGATGATATGGTACTCCCCAGAGGGTAGGCAGCCAGGAACAGTTCACTACTCCACAGGTGCTAGCCAGACTCAACTATTGCTTTCTGGTGAGCAAGAAGCAGGTGAGAAAATGTCTGGTAAGTGACTGTGGTTTATATAGTGTGGAGGTGGGTTCAGGTTATAAAAATGTAAATGACCATCTGTGTTTCTGTGCAGTGGACATTTCCCAGTACAATGGAACAGGGAGTTGATGCATGCTGAGTGCTCACAGGAACC
The DNA here is from genome assembly GCF_052426305.1 of Pelodiscus sinensis. Taxonomy (NCBI): domain Eukaryota; kingdom Metazoa; phylum Chordata; order Testudines; family Trionychidae; genus Pelodiscus; species Pelodiscus sinensis. The sequence goes on from NC_143059.1 coordinate 47,359,677, forward strand.
CTCCAGATTATCTTTGGGAAAGTTTAATGGATGTACCCAGCAAGCCTCTGCTGAAGGTTCTTGGAAGAGCTGTTTTGTTCCTTTCCCCATTGTTGGAACTTTCCCATGACATTCAGCAATCACTTGTGCAGGGAACAAAACATCACCATAAGGACCAGGAGAGAAGCCACAATGGTGTAGTAGTTGTAACCTCACTTCTCTGCTTCCCCTCAGTAGTGAGATTTGATACAATGACCCCTGCCTGTGGGAGAATGTTAGAGATTTTTATAATTCTCCCCTTCCCCCCGTTAGCTGCACCACAATCCTTTCCACACCTGAAAGTTCCATTTGCACTGCTCTTCATCCCAGACCTTCATGATCAGGCCTTGACAAACAGCAATTAAAATTGCTCGCCAGCCCCGTACTGCACATGAGCAAGAGCTGCATTGCGCATGTGCGTGCCATGAATGAAGGGGACACGCGGCTGAAATCTATTCACCATGGGCAAGTAGATTGTATAGTTTGTCGAGCCCTGTTCATGATGATGCCATTCCTCCATTCAGTGCTTTTTTACCTGAGCCCAAAAGTGATGGCCCATCATCTTCAGCTCTTCTGTGAATGCCCAAAACAAACTAAGGTTGCTCCTATCCATATCACACAGTATGCCAGGAAACAGTTAGGAACCTGATGGTTAACTGCACTGTCATTGGTGACCATTATCAGAGCACGGGAGAGCAGTGCAGGACCCTTTGCCTGTCTCACAAAGATGCGAGGAAGATGGGATGCTCTGAAAGAGGTTTTTTTTCTGACATTTGGTCCCACGTAGACAGGCCAAATGTTGGAAAAGCCTCTTTTGTAAGAAAAGCAGAAAAAGATAAAAAAAATTGCAGTTCACAATTTACAAATCTTTTTCCAACTTCTCTTTGTAGTATAGACATAGCCATAGAGTGTTTGTGAGCTGACTCATGACTATAGAACATATGAGTGGGCACAAATCTTGCCACTGTCAGAACAAAAAGAAAAATATACTATTTTAACCTAACTGTGAAAAGAGGGGAGGACAAGAAGGGTCAAGTGAATGAGAACCGTTGTTATGTGCCCATTTGATATAATGAGCTATTGGCATAAAATATAGACAAGTAGACATAGCTCCTCCCTCTCCACAAAAAGTGTCTACACTATGGAAAACCATACTAAGAACAGTCAGTTTTGCACTGGCTTTTTAGTACTGTTGGGCATAATGTTTCTACCAGAAGGCAATTCCATTTACTTGAGCTTTCAGGCTTACACCAAGTAGTAAATTAGACCTCCAATTCTGAAAGCTTTTTTAGCTAGCAGAGTTCTGCTCCTAGTGTGAATGAGTCATAATTTGAGATAAACAGTTCTGAAATGAGTTTCAAAATTAGGAGAAAATCTTCAGAGGCACAAAGGTCAGTTAGTTCATTTCCTCTTAGTGCCTCCTGCAAATCTGCTGAAACAATGTTCCATCTCAGTTTCTTTGAAGAAATCAATTAGCATCAGTTTTTGACCCATCCGCCGTAGGGGCAAAACTGTGTACACAGCTTTTGACAGATGCTTCCTAGCACAGTCTGTCTTTTGCAACATGATCAAGCTGGTGTAAAACTACACAGCTTGTCTGCTGCGCTTGAGAGCACAATGAATTATGGACTTCTGTTGAAAATAGCCTTCAGCAAAAGAAGGATCTTATGTTCTTAAATTAAAATATCTTATTTGTTTTTAAATGATACAATATAGAATTGATTTTCAATATGCATTTAAATAACTGTCTGATTTATCCTTAATGCATTGAATGAGATTCAGGATTATGTATTTTGTTCCCCTTCTTCCCATTTTTTCAGAGATTATAGATTTCCTTCCTTTGGTTGCTTACTTAATAAGACTATGCTTCAGTGCTTCAGCTGCAGACCAGAAAATCTGTCTCATCTGTAATACTAATTTTTATGGCTATAATCCCAATTTTCATGGCATCACAAGAAAACAGTTTTTTTTCCCAGATTTAGAATTGCTCTTGGAACAGAAATAAGCATGTCAGCCTTTGTAAACTATTTTTTTTATTCAAGGGGACAGGTTTATAAGCATGCTGTATTGTCAAGCACAATGCAAAATTAATAAAAGCCAAGGGAATTTAACAAAATTTCACTTTTTAAAATAATTCTAATTGGTATTTTATAATCCTCCTCTCTTCCCATGATCTGTTTCAAATTACATTAAAATGTTAGTTATTACAAGGAATAAATAGATCCAATGGTTCAATTGCAGTTATTTCAGCATTCTGGTGGAGTTGAATGTATTTGTAACATGCAGGAAGTATCAGAGTGAAAAAGGTTTTCTTGGTGATGATGTTTATATATTACTTTGTAGACATGATGAAGCCTGGCCAAGGGGAGACAGTTATTGCTGGCTCAGAGATGATTGGCTGTTTAACCCTTTATGTATCAGTGTGGGGCAAATGCATCATCATAGATGTATATATCCCCAAAACAGAGAACCAACATACTCTACCCCTGCCATTTCCAGGCTAAAGACGACAGAAGTACCAATACCATGAAGTAGATCAAAGTACAAAATCCTTTCAGAAGAACATTGTAAGAACTCCCTTATGAGTATTTTAAGGTATAGATTTAACATGTTCTTGTTTTTCACTGCAGAGCAGTTTAGAATATCTCATTAAATACAGAGGAGTAGGGAAATTCTGGTGTTAGAAATGTGGGAACAAAAGCAGAGATGTTGTCGTTTATTATTTATTATACAGTTGTACAATGGCAGCATCCAAATGTGCTGGACAACATACAAGAAGATAGATTCCTTCCCCTATAACTTCACATATGGTACGTCTAGACTAGGTTTTTTTTTTAAAGGAGATATGCAAATTCAATGCTAATTTGCATATATCCTTCCAATCACTTTTCAAAAGCTGGTTTTCCGAAAGCGAAAGTAGTCTGGAAGTGGTTTAAAAAAAACAACAAAAAAACACTTTTTTTGAAAAAACTGCTCTTCCTAAAAAAAAAGGTTTATGCAGTTTTTCAAAAAGGGTTTTTTGCCAAAAAACCCACATCCAGATTACTTGAACTTTTGAAAAAGTGACCAGAAGAAGATTTGCAACTTAGTGCCAAATTTGCATATCTCCTTTCGAAAAAAAACCCCTAGTCTAGACGTACCCATACAGGCCTGATAATGTGGGGCCAGGAGGAGAAAGCACTGCATAGGGGCAGAGGGAGATGTCTAGCTGGCTCTGAGGCCTGCTTGGGAGTGGAGGACTATGGTGTGGCATGCTCCAGGCAGCACTGAGGGCTGGCTGCCCCCAGGTTCTCCATCCTCTTGAGGCCCTGACCCTTTTTGGAGCTAGGGTTGCCAGATGGTTGGAACAAAAATACCAAATTATCCCACCCCCACCAAAAAAACAAACACACCAGGAAAAAATTCTGTTGAAAGGAAAAAAGGGGGGAGGGGAGACCAAAGTTGAACCCCCCCCCCCCCAAAAAAAAGGATTCCAAGGACTTAAAGCCAAAAATAAAGAAATAAATAAAACAGCATGTCCCCTTTAAGTGCAGGGATGCAGGGATAGGAACAGGGGAGAATTTGAACACTAAGACCCAGGGGAAGCATTGCTTCTCCTTGGCCTTTTGCCTGGCAGCCATTTTGTGCCAGCAGCCTTGGGGAACCAGGTAAGCATGAGGGCTGGAGTTGGTGGTGCTGGGGGCCAGGGAAGGTTCTGGGGGGGGGGGGGCGGAGAAGGCCAGGCTCTGAGTGTTTGTAGGGTTGCTAGGTGCCCGGCATTTTTGCCTCCTGGCCGAGGAAAAATTCAGAAAATATTGGACGTTTTAGGTATCCGGTATTCTCTGAATTTTTTACCAGACAGGCGCCGAAAATACCGGACTGTCCGGTTGAATACCAGATACCTGGCAACCCTACTTGGAGCATATTTTGATATGTCCGGAGTATTTTACCCTGAGTCTAAGCAAACTAAAATAATGGGTGAAAAGCTAAATATACCGATGATAACTTAAGTAGAACATTGCCAATTGACACTAATAACCACTAATGGCTGAATTCTGTGAATTAGGAGGTATGCAGAAAAGTCAAGAAGCACAAAATGTACTTTGTTTATCTGAGTGTAGTATAATTGTAATAGTTTATAATCACACTGATTGTAGTGTCTGCCGTATGTAAAAAATACATTCATTTTAGTAATCTTAGACTTCAATAGGGAGCTCTATTATTAAACCATTGCTCAGAAATGAGGAGAGACCTCTGTTGTGTATGTGTTTACATCATAGGTTGTGAATTTTGGAAGTGAAAATTCAAATAATATCATTGACTCTTTAAGCAATAGGGTACCTCTCAAAAGCACAACAATACAGAAACCGTGATAAATGTAAATTTACAGCAACTTTCTAGTGATAACACTGTACTTTTTCAAAGATACGTGAATTTATGCATTGCTGTTTATCTGTGCCATGATTGTTTTGCTTCCCACTGGTAGAGCGAATAAAGTCAATAGCCAACACAGCTGGCCTTAGGTGGGTCACTGCAATGTTGGCAGATTCTTTTAATGGCATGAAGCTGTTGTAATGAAACCTTCAAGCTAGGGTTAGCTTATGGACATAAAGTTAGCTTCTCTGTGATCCCCTAGGATCTGCTTTTAGGGGACTCCTGCAGCACTATAATTTAGAACTGTCCTTGGGCTGCTCTAAATTGTGCCGAGGGACCAGAATACATCCAGTCAAAGACAATCATGGCTTAAATTCTTGACTTAATATAAATCCTACTATTCTGTTTCTTGCACACATCAATAACAACCAAGTACAGTATATAACTGCGGTATTGTAGTGCAAACAACATGTAGATACAATTTTAGTGGGGAGGCTGTTAAACAGTCACCTGGTATTTGGCATTCACTGTCCTTTTGGAATAGCCACATTTGTAAAATTATTCAGGGTAAAAAATTGATTTATAAGATGGCTGCAGTATAAATATGAATAATTAGTTAGTTAGGCCATAGTGTGACAGTTTTTCTGTCTTTATTCATGCATTGTATCTCCACAGTGCACCTGGAAGGTTTGAGTGCTACAGTCGCTGTCTAAATGATGTCCCAATCTGCCTGATAAGGCAGAATTTAAGGTTGCAGAGCAGGGCTGCTTTGTACCTTAACTCTATTTCCTGGTTTTCACAGGTCTAGATTATTGGAGCTTTTGATGTTCTGGCAGAGTGGGAGGCACAACCAGTCATTGTTGACTTATGTTGTTAAAATTTTGGATTCCTTAGTGTTCAAAAGCAAATCAAGTTTGGATAGTTTGAAAATGTGTCAAAATAGCCTGCGCTGCCAAAATGTCTATAAACAATTTATGTTTCATTAAGAGTTCCAGTTTCACAGATACAGTAACAAATAATGCATGGGTACTGCCTAAAATATAGAACTGTCTTTATGATGTGGCTGCTTTTATGTCTATTTAAAAAAAAGTATTTGCTTTTTCTATTCCAGACTATGAGTAAAATTATCATTGAAACACCTAAGCACCATCACAGTACATTTCTACGTATACAGGGCAGGTTTAGGGGAAATGTCCACATGGGATGCTGGGTGCCTGAGGCGCCATTGTGAGAAGCACAAGGAACCACAGAATGTTTGAAGTAGAGTGTTTGAAGTAATATATTGTAGCTATTTTGTAGGGGGATTAAGTTTTCATTGATGTTCTAGAATGTTCTGGGCCAGTGTAGAAGCTGGTGTAACCTACCTGGAATACAAGAACGTTTTCCTTTTCACCTAGAATGTGATTAGCCATTCCCTCATGGGTACATAAAGTGCTGCACATCACAAGTCAGTCAATGAGATAAGTATAATGTGAGAGTCCAGCTGCAATTTTTTGAACCTTGTTTTATTGTGTAATGTTTTAAGACTTGAGAAGTGTAATTAATGACTAATAAAGGTCAAATTTAACGTGACACAAGAGATCTATCAAATCCTACACAATAGTATAAAAGAAATACTGTTACTTCTTTTGCTATGGTTAACGTAATGTTTGATAACTTTTGAAAACTGCAGAACATAGACTATAGCTTTCTTTAATATCATACGTTTTCCCCTCTAAAAAATTAAAAATGTCCCCAAAGGAGCTCAGTATAGAAAGCAATGAGCTCAATTGCAATTTAGTTTGCAACAAAGGGCAACTTTGATGGGAAAATATCTGAAACAGAACATAGACTGGGCTTCAGGCACTAGCAATTTTCCCAGTGCTGAAGAAATTGAGGAGTGAAGTGTAAATGACTGAACTCCTATTACTAAGAAATTAGCAGATTTACCCGGAGATAAGGAATGAAAATGTGAGGACTAAGGTTAAGGTTCTCACCTACTGTAACACTGTTTAATATTTGGGCACCTAGAGTTAGTGCATAGCTCAATTTCAGTTATTCTTAAAATTGGAAAGGTTCTAGAAGCTTAGAGGAAACATTTTAAAAAAAATTCTGTATAGCATAAATAAGTACAGATTTACAGAACCTAGCATGCACATTTATCATTTTAATATGACAGGGAGAAGTTATGCATCCAAATTATGCATCAAAGCTGTGAAATGGGCTACAAAAGAAATAAAAAATAAAGTGTTCAAAAGTTTAACAAGCGGGCAAGGAGGGACACTAAAGAAACTCGTAACCTGGGGTGTAATATGGTCTAGGACTAGCCCTGGATATGGAAAATACCTAATGGCAAAAAAAAAAAAAATGTGTCATAGCATGATGTGACAAACAAAAGCCCAGTTTTTTCCCATTTCTAATGAGATGCTCAAAGGAATGGGAACCAGCCAGACTCCCAGGGTACGTCTAGACTGTACACTTTTTTTCAACAGAGGCTTTGTCAACAGATACTGTTGACAAAGCCTCTGTTGAAAAAGAGTATCTAGACTACAACCAGTACTGTCGACAAAGCAAGCCGCTTTTTCGAAAGAGGGTCTAGATGCTCTCTTTCAAAAGAGCACAGTTTGCATGCAATAGCACCTTTTTTCAACAGAGTACTATTAGTGTTATTCCTCGTAGAATGAGGCTTACTGTCTTCGACAAAAAATGACAAGAATGTTAATTTTTGCCACTCCTGCTAGGGTGTCCATGTTTCCCAGCTCCATGACAGCTGGTTAGGCAGGCTAAAGGAGAACCAAGAGCCTGTATTCTCTCAGCTTCCTAAGCTCAAATGAGCTGGGTGGATGAGTTAGCAGGAAAATAGGCAGATTTCCAAAGGAACCTTGCATGGGGTCTATCAAAAGTTCATCGAAATCTAATCATTTTTGTCTAATGTTCCAATTACAACATATTGGCAATTTTTTCCAAAATGTTTTGTTGGAACTTTTCCAAACAGCTTTAGTGATAATATATGCTAATTTCTGTGCTAAGTAAGTTCTAGGAATCATTGAAAGGAGATGCTGCCAGTGGGGAAAAAATGGTGCCAAGAAGTTCATTTTGTTAAGAACCCTAATCTGTTTTTAATGAACTATAATATCAAGTATAGTTGTAAACATATGTTTGGCATATTTTTAAAATGTGTTATTTTAGAAAACATTGCCTCTGTTACCCTTACCTCTCAGCTGTTTCACATCTGGTGGGATGCTCCAGATTTCCTGATCACATATGCTAGCACAAGCATTGTGACTATAGAGGTGACGAAGTCAAAGTGCAGCATCACAACAAGTTTGGATAAAATTAGAACAGGTTTCTTTGGCTCTAGAAAGAACTCTGTTTTTACCACTTTTTTACTTCTGAGGCTGCTCCGTTTCTCATTTAAAACAAAAAACAAAACAAAAAAATCACATATATTTAACAACCAATAACACCATTTTAAAATACCTCAACGGTCAAGTAAAAAGTTTCCTTATTGTGTCCATTGAATCTTAAATAGCTCAAATAAACAGCTGAATTCCACACAACTGCAATGTTTTTAAAACAGGGTAAACATACAAGGAAGGAACATGAGAGAGAAAAATGCATGAGAAAAAAAAGACTCAACTCTCATGACTTCTATGGAAAGGTTACTAATGGTAGAATTTGAACTGAGTATATAAGGGTATGTCTACACGACCACCCTACTTCGAACTAGGGTGGTAATGTAGTCAACCGGAGTTGCAAATGAAGCTCGGGATTTGAATTTCCTGGGCTTCATTTGCATGTTGCCGGACGCCGCCATTTTTAAATGTCCGCTAGTTCGAACTCCGTGCCCCGCGGCTACACGCAGCATGAACTAGGTAGTTCGGACTAGGCTTCCTATTCCGAACTACCGTTACTCCACGAGGAGTAGCGTGTAGCCGCGGAGCACGGAGTCCAAACTAGTGGACATTTAAAAATGGCGGCGCCCGGCAACATGCAAATGAAGCCCGGGAAATTCAAATCCCGGGCTTCATTTGCAACTCCGGTTGACTACATTACCACCCTAGTTCGAACTAGGGTGGTAGTGTAGACATACCCTCAGTTACAGGGCAGGTCTGAGAATGGCTTCCTATGGTACACTCTTTGTGTCTGGGTATTTGTCCAAAAAATTCCATGACAAGAAATTATGGAATAAAACCCTTGAGTACTTTTGAATCCAGTAACATCAAAGATTTTGAATCCAGTATACTGTGAATATACTGGTTCTGTTTTCTCAAATCATCTAGCTCCTATGTAAGTTTTACCTTAGGCTTTTTTATAAGGTACATTGTTATGCGTGCTGCTAGGCAAAAAGGTTCAAACTCTGTTTCCACAGCCCAAGACTGGTGGGTTGTGTTATTTTTTTTTTTTTTTTTTTTTGCATCCAAGTATTGATTCAATTAAATGTTTGGAATTTTAAGAGAAGAGTTTTGTTATAGAAATAAAAGCCAGGAAACATTTTTTTAAAAATATTACTAAGGTTCAACAATGTGTAGGAGAGGAAATTCATAGGTCGAGCAGTAGACTGTTTTCACAAAGGAGATAAAACAAAGGAATTCTGTCACCAAAGGGTCAATGTTTTTATTTGTTTCAATGCCTTACTTTAGAAGGGAGTTCAGTGCTAATGACCCTCTATAGAGAAAAAAAAATGTGTTAACACCCTTGATAATGGATCAGTTTATAAATAGCAGACAGACATAGTGATTCAGAGCTTTACAGAAATTTAAACTCAATTTATTTTCTCCCTTCTTCCCTTCACATACACCAGGATCATTTCAAATAACTTGTGTTCAGAATAAGAGAATAGGAACAGGTCAGTTTGCTTGTTTTGAACAAGTAGAAGCCAAATAATGCACATGCTGGATTCTAACTCTTGTAATGGCTCAGTTCATACTTATTTATTATTCATGAGGTCTCTGTTGTAAATGTGCAAAAAACACAAAAGCTTTTGTGCTCAAAGAAATTGGTTTGACATATGTTCATGCATCGCTATCATTTGAAATGTTAGGCTTGCACACAAATTGGGTGTCAAAAGAACAACAACGTTAAATTATTAAGCAGTATAATATTTGTTTCATGGTCAGCTAACAAATATAATATTTTGGTTAAATTTAGGCAGTTATAACAATAACAACTGGAAAGAATCCACTTATTGCTTACTGCCCCAAAACTTCAGTAACCCAGAAGAAAATTTGTTGGGAGATCCTCCAGGCGCTGCCACAATTTTGAATGTACCCAGGTTTAAATCTTTGAAAACAAGAAAATACAGTGTTAAGGCACATACCCGCAGCGAGAAGAGGCTTGGAACAATTTGCTATGCAGGAACTCTCAACTCTCCTCAGCTGAGGCTGATCTAGTCTAAGAAATGTTGTTTCTACTTCCCCAATTTCAAATACATTAACTCATTCTTGTTCATTATGAGTCTCAGTAAATTTATTGATAGCGAATGGATTATATTTTTATCAGCTTTAGTTAACTTCTGAGAACATTCACCTGACTGGGTCTTGTTTTCCATTTTTCTTTACTATTTGTTGTATTTTCATGATAAATATAAAAGTAATATTGTTTAGTTCTGATCCTGTGATGAGTCAATTTATACTTGCAATATTGTATGTAATCCCATTAACTTCAGTGACATTTTCTGCATGAGTATGGATTAGTCTTGTTAGTAAGGAATTACAGGAAAAGGCCCTGAAACTTTAAAAATGGCAAAGCTCCAATATGCATGTGTAATGCCTACAGGCAGAATTGAACCTGGAACCTCTTTAGCTCAGTACATGAGCTAAAAGCCAGCTAGCTATTAGCTAAGACTGTGGAGCAGACTCATTATTCTCTCTGTAAGTGGTCTTGGTGTCACTACATGGGATAATACAGCCCACCTAGGTGTGTGGGTTACACATGATTAGGGATTTAAAAGAGTAGTCAACTAGTCGACTACCCAATAAGCCTATCTAGGCATATCGGGTAGTCGAGTCACCCCTTTGATAGGGTATGTCTACACTACCCTCCTAATTCGAACTAGGAGGGTAATGTAGGCATACCGCACTTGCAAATGAAGCCCGGGATTTGAATTTCCTGGGCTTCATTTGCATAAGCCGGGCGCCGCCATTTTAAAATCCCAGCTAGTTTGAACCCCGTGCCGCGCAGTTACACGCGGCATGGAGTAGTTAGTTTGGATTAGGAAGCCTAATCCGAACTAGCTACTCCGTGCCGCGTGTAGCCATGCGGCACGGGGTTCGAACTAGCCGGGATTTAAAAATGGCGGCGCCCGGCTTATGCAAATGAAGCCCGGGAAATTCAAATCCCGGGCTTCATTTGCAAGTGCGGTATGCCTACATTACCCCGCTAGTTCGAACTAGCGGGGTAGTGTAGACATACCCATACAGAGCAGCACAGTGCGTGTGTGTGTGTGTGGGGGGGGGGGGACAGGAACCAGTGCTGGGATGAGCCAGCTTAAAAGCCAGTTCCCCCCGGCATCGTCTATGTGGTGCCACCTGTCCCGCCACCAGGCAGGGGAGGGCAGGAGCTGCTGCTATGAAGTAGCTGCCATCTGCAGCAACCTGTCCGTGGATAGGGGCTGCTTCACAGCAGCAGTCCCTGTGCGCAGGAGGTCCTAAATCCCCACTGGAAGCCCCGTACACAAGAGCTGCTGCCAGCTGGGTAGGCATCCCAGCTCTGTTCTGGCTTGTGCCGGGTGCGGTACAAAACACCACTGCATAGTGCGAGTCTGAACTGAGCCAAGCTGCCTATCGACTAATTGAGAAGTCAATAGAAATTCTATCAACTACTCAATTAGTTAAATACCTGCATATTAACATCCATACACATGATCCCTGAGATCATCTCATTATGTCGACATTAATTTGGGGAAATTCTGCCAAAAGCTGTTTTATGCAGAATTGACTTGCCAGCCTGGCATTCAGAAACACAACAGAGCTTAATTTTAATGAAATGTAAATATTTTCAAAACACAGAGCTCTTTCTGTTTGGAATCAGCTGCTGTCTATCAGTAATATTCAGGCATAATGTTCAAACATCTGGTTCAATCATTTGTAGCTAGTTTTTGAACTCTTGGGATTCTAAGCAAAGCTTTATTTCCACCAGGCAGAAATGCTTATGAACTCACTTCATATTCACTGTGTAAATGAAACGTGTTAAGGGATGCTAGGAATGAAAAAAATGGGGTTCATGAAATACATAGAAAAATAAATAACTGATTTCCTGTGGGGGACCACCCTTTCCATTAGGCTCTGAAAGTAAATGCATGTTGAATTCACTGTTTAAAACAAAACTGTTCTTAATTCCTCAAGTATACAGAAACAGGGCATTTAGAAGACAACAGACAATCAGCAATCAGCAGTCAGCCAAGACAACATGCCAACTTCTGCCAAGATCATAAACATCAGCTGGCTAGTCAGCATGCTAATTGTTTGACCATTATTCCCTGATAAAAGTTTGGAATGTACAAATTACCATAACCAATCATAAAGTAGCTTAAATGTGGAGAAGGTCCTGAGAGACAAGTTCAGGTCCAAACTTCCACAAAGTTCAAGAAAAGGGACTTAAATTTCAGGTATTCATTTGTTCAGTTATGCAATCAGGATCCAGCTGCAATCTTCAAACTCTTATATCTGCTTTATCAGTTTGAGAGTGCTTGCACCCCATATTTATGCTCAGACCCGTCTGTATTCATTATAGAAAAATACATAAAACGTTAAGTGTAAATAATTGCTTCTCAGCCATCAAGCAAACAGTGGGAAGAGTGTGAGCAGAAGCAGGCTCCATCAGTATCAAGACAGCCGGAGCATTCAAGCTACTGGAGCTGCTGTGTTAAAAGGTTCTAAAGATGTTTGAGAAAATGAATTCTTATGAGCTAGTGGAGAAAGCACTGAACTGGAAGACAGAAGGCCTAGCTTCTATTCCCAGTTCTGTCATTGACCTTGGGTAAGTCACTCCACTCCTTTGCCTCCCCTAACAGCTTTTCACTGCCTCGTCTATTAAGAATGTCAGCTTGTTAGAGCAAGAACTAGAAAGTGTACGTGTATAAGAGAGAGTGGACAGGGTAAGGTTTTAAACAAACAGTGAAATAGTCCCGAGGCATCTAAGATCCCCAAGGAGCGCAACACGAACAGAACAACTATCCAGAATATGTGTAGTATCCAGCACAGATCCACAATATGCTGCTTTAGCTGCCCCAAGAATAATCATTCCTGACATAGTTGAATTATACTGCACCTGAACCAATTAAGCTGGCTCCAAAGTTGGAATGGGAACCCATAGCCAAGCAACCATTCATCTGGGCTCATTATGATGTTGGAGTTCCTGTCAGAGGATGAAGCTGTCTCACATTTTGGCCACCACTGTAAAATGATGATATTATCAGCTGAATGGAAAGTATACAGTATTGTTGAGCTAGGTTTTCTTCTGTGCAGTCAATGATGCACCCCACATATCCCTGACCATGGGCAAGCATGGCATTTGCTGTACCTTGGTGATTAGTTGGGCTGCATTCTGATTCCATATGTTAGCACAGGAATACAAAATAGGATTGGCAATAACACCAGTTTTATTGGCTTTGGTGTCAGCTTGTGTTTATGATTAAGTTCTGTGTCTCCTAGCCTAGAGAGGGCAAAGATTAACAAAATTTGGGCACAGTAATCACCAACTGTGTTTGTGCATTTACTCCCCAAGTGGGCCTTACTAGTTTGTTAAGAAAGCAGTTTCTGTTCTTGGTCTTTTGAGCTACTTCAGTTACATGGCATTTGTATGTATGTGCAGTTTAGGGTGACTTCTAGATACACTGTGTTTTGTTCATGTGTCAACCATTTAAACATTTCTGACTACTCAATGAAATTTAAGTTCTAGTGGGCTCTGAGTATGGCATAAATAGAAGCATGCTGACACAGCCTTTGCTACACTTGATTGCACTAGTCATCAAAGACAGACATCGTTATCTGAAGAAGTGGGCAGTGCCCACAAAAGCTCATGATACCTCTATGTCTTTTGTTAGTCTATAAAGTGCTACCAGACCATTTGTTGTTTTTTCTGTACAGACTAACTCGGCTACCCCCTGAAGCATCATTATCCCAGCAATTTTTGGAAATTATGATTCCTTGAGATCAAACAGGTACTGTCGGTATAAATGAGTCACCTGGAAATGGAGTCCATTCTTCTGAAATCTCCAAGGGCTCATATAGCCCAGAGATCTCTGAAAAATTTTATGTGACCATCAGCTCAATTGTCAATGAGCACATGTAGGAATAACTCTTGACATCTTATACAGCAAACGAGATGCCAGGTGGTGTCATTTGCTCTATGCTGAAAAAAAGACTGTTCCAGTTTTTGTCTCCCTTTGAAAGGAGCTCTCAGTGCACATGGGATTTGGTCATGATTTGGTCAGAAACCTGCCTAAGCATAACTCAAAAATGACTCTGTTATAGGTATGATACTTGTACTATTTTCACTTCAACAATGTGTAGCTACACATTTCAGGAGTGATAGTGGGTGATAACTGGCTGCTAAACAGTAGGAGTTTTATTTGTGTTAGCTTTACCAAAACCAAGTGTGTAATGATCATCTTAGCTGTTTGCCATATCTTTGGTTTCATGTTCTCCTGTATGATGTAGGACATAAAGATAGTCAGTGGTGATTTTTCTTCTAAAGCTGTAATAGTTCAGGTAATACATTGTTAAAGTTGCAGGCTTTCCCTGTTTTCATATATTTCAGTATCTTTTCTATTTCTTTCCTAGAGAATGGTTAAAAGTCTCCATCTTGCTTAAGCTATGGAGATTGCTTGTACTGATGCTATTTCTTTGTTGATTGATACATCAAAAAATTTATCTTTGCCTGCTTTGGTGATGTTGGTTATGTGTATGGCAGCACTATTTGAGACACCTTTTGCCATGTATTTGGTGGATTTTGTACGATACCCAATATGTGTCCATGATTTCCTATAGATTGCTTTTCCCACAATGCTCTTTGAGCTACATTCAGACTTTCTAGGAGATGCTTGGCTATTACTGGATGGCTGGATTTTTGTATATTGTTTTAAAGAGTCATGCATATTCTTTGTTCAGACATTATATATAGGATTTTTTGGCAGCCACAGGAGAGGCTTGGAGACACCATTAATAGTTACTTGATAAACCTTGAATATGCTTTGATCTTTCTCGATGTTATGCTGGATATAGACTAAATATCAGTCAGTAAGCTTTTTCCCAGTCTGCCCTTCTATTGTTCCAATGTAGCCTTGGGCTTGTTGTCAGAATATTTATGATAACCCTTATTTGGATGAGGATGCTGACAGATGAGTACTTTTCAATGTTTTCAGAAGTGATCTGGAAAAGGATATGAACAGTGAGATGGCAAAATTTGCAGATGCTGCATAGTTACTCAAGATAGTTAAATCTCATGTTGTTTGTGAAGTATTACAAAAGGATCTCACTAAACTGAGCAACAAAATGGCAGATTAAATTTAGTGAAATGTTGGGGTCTGTTAGCTGTTACCACAGAAGAGAAAGCTCATACAGACATTATGCATAGTTCCCTGAAAACAGCCACATAATGTGCAATGGCAGTCCCTTCCCACCCCCAAAAAATCTAGCAGAATATTTCCCTGAAAGTTAATCACTGGGTTCTCAACAATGTAATTGCATTTGTACACAGAGGAAGCACTGTCTCGTTCTCTGTACATGTATAGATTACCTAGAGATTGGGGTCACTAAATACTACAGTTAAATGAATGGCTGATAATAATTAAGCACATGTTTCTCTTTTTCATCTCTGAGTGAATTTGCCAGCAAGACACAATAAAACCTGCCCCGCCGCCTCAAAATTTTGAAAGGGCTAAGCCACTTGTCACTTCTTATAGGCTTTATGTCTTATAGGTAAAAAGCTGTAGATGAGAGCTTACTTCTGTAGTAACTGTTGGAGACTCAAATCACTGAAATTATTATAAAGCAAGGACATTTCTTGATTCCATGTTACTTGATTCCCAACATTTGAGGGATGGGGAATGGGAGAAGGAAGTCAGATATATACTCTGGCAAGTACTTGAGTTTCTTTTTAGATTTATATTTAATAATGTAATTGTTTTTTAAAGTGTCACATGTCCTCACTATCAGTTCTCAAGCATTATATTGCTGTTTAGGGCCAGATTGATTGTTTATTTTCTCTGCTTAATTCAGGAACTGTATTCCTGGGCAACCCCTAACTCCACTAACATCTAATTTCAGACAACTCTATGTTGTTCTTGTTCAGTATATTAATCTTGAGTCCTCTCACTGTTCTTCATTTGACCGAGAACTGAGACCCCTGATCTCAGCTGTATAATATAGTACCACTTCTTCATCTGCTAAATGTTGACCTCCACCTTAGCTCTGCCAGTCATGCCAGCTTTGACTGAAAGTTTTTTCCCTCTTCCTCAAGTACAGCCATGTTTCCTTCTGTGCTGCCCATATGGATAAAAAGAGAATTTTTTTATCAGAATTAATATTTACCACCTTATCCTCTTTTAAATCCCTCCTCTGCTGTACCACCTACAAATCACTTCTGCCTGTCATTGGGAAAGTGACAGAAATTTCTATTCTGCAAATATATTTGTTTTATTGTTACCAACTCATTCCCACCCTTGTCTGTTTCATCCCATCTGAGATGTACCATGTGAGTTCTCTGGAGCTGGAACTGACTGCTATACTTGGCAATATCGTAGTAAAATAGATCCCTAACAGTGGTTCCTTGGCACTATTTTGGTTTCAAGAATAATAAAACAAACAAAAATGATAATAAAAACCACGGAAGGTACAGATTGCATTTTGCATTACTTTATTGAAAACAGCAACAGATAAGAAAATTGAAAAGAGTAAGACAGAAAAGCCTGGATAAACAAATGCAATGCAACTGTAGGTAGACTACTTCTATAAAAAACAGTCAATGCTGTTAATGCTTAAATCATCATCTGTTTTCTCTGTCTATAATGTAAAAAACAAACAAAAGGGTTGATTTTAAGAATCCACTGTATTTTTTTCAATATAAGTGCTGCATTTGCTTTGTGTAGTTATTGTCCTTCCACTGGGCAATAATCGATTTATGCATCACAGTGTGCAAGACTGACTAGTCTGCAGTGACTGGCAGTTCATTTGACAATACACTGTAGTTTTGAGAATGCTGAAACATCAAAGCTGATGGAAATTCTGCCTGATGCATGTAATTTAGCCCTTTCAATTGTGTGGAAGGGGTTACAGTTTTGCTGTAAGAGATACTTATGCGTAGATGGATTTTTTTATGTGAATACTTGCTTAAATATTCATATAAAGTATACTGAACCTTTGCTTTCATGGCAGTTATTATCTACTTTTTTTTAAACCTCCATCCCGAAATGTTGATATGTTCATCGTGGCTTTGAGATTTAGTGTTGCTTTTCCTTTCTTTTTCTTAAAACTCAGAGTAAATTATTGTGATCATGAGGCTAATAATAAAGGCAAGAGCCATGAATAGCACTCACAAGCTATGAATGCTTCCTTCAGTCCTGATTTACAGCAGCCATTAGAATCCAGGTTTATGCTTCCAATGATCAGAAGTCACTAATCAGTCAGAATTGTGCTACATTGAATCATGCTCTATGTGATAGGAACAAAGTTCTGTAGGGACTGGACTGAGACATCCGAACATTTGTCAATTTATCCAGAACTGAACCTGTATTTTTATAGGGCAGAAGGGCCGACAGCCTTGCCAGGCCCCAGAGCAAGATGTGGGGGACCCAGCTCCACGCCCCAGAAGGGGCAGGGCCAAGCTCAGGGCCGAGGGCAGTCAGCTGAGACAGCGGGTCTCCCTCCCCAGCCCTCACAGCTGCATGGAGCTGCTCTCCAGCGGCAATTTGAAGGGGTTTGGGGCTCTGGCCACTACTGCTACTACAGTGGTAGTGGCTGGGAGCTCCAGGCTCCTTTGAATCTCTAGGCCCCAGGACAATTGCCCCTTTGTACCCTCCCCCCCATCAGTGGGCCTGATAGGGATTGAACAGTTACTCTGCAACCCACTCAATTCCCTGACATGAGATTTTGAAAAAAAAGAATAGAAATGAAATTGCAAACCAACTTCTCCATGATTTTTGAGAGGGGCTGTGTGGAGTAGGAAAATGAATCCCTTATGTGTATATATTTGCTTGGAATATGGCCCATAATAAACTTTGAAGTTTAATTAAATAAACAAATTATATTTTCATTTTCATGTAGCAGCTCTCACTGGAGTTCTCAATACACCTTACGAAGGTGTTTATGCATCATTAGCCCCATTTTTACAAATGAGACTTGGGTTTTGTGATGCTAAAATTGCAAAGACAATGTCCAAGCAGTAGAGGAATCTAGGGGTGAGATGTTCACGCCTCCTCCCGCAGTCACTTATTTCCAAGTTAATGTGTCAAAGCAGCATAAAGGGACCCTCAAATCCCTGTATCCAGTTGCAAGAGGAGTCTACTGGCACACGTACACTCCTAAAGACCTCTCTGTGCTAGCCCTTGCATGTGAGTGTGAACAGGGGCGGATGAGAGTTTTGCAGGGCTCAGGGCAGCACAATTTTGAGAGGCCCCCCTTTGGAGAAAAAATAGAAAAACGGCATCCCCCCCCCGTGCCCACTCCTCCAATAGCCCCACTCTGATCATGTGAGCTACCCCTCCCCATCCCCTCTCCTAACACCTCCCTCTACACACCTTCCCTGCCTCTCTCCTCTGGTGCTGGTCCCTCCCCTGCAGGGGTATGTCTAAACTACATGGCTCTTTTGATGGAACCATGTAGATTAGTTTACTCGAAAAAGGGAAATGAAGCGGTGCTTTAAATAATCGCCTCTTCATTTAAATCAAAATGGCTGCCGCACTGTGATGATCAGCTGTTTTTGGCACAGTGCGGCAGTCTAGATGGGGTTCTGGGATCAGCAGATCCCCGTCTAGACTGCTGCGCTGTGCCGACAAACAGCCGATCGGCATAATGTGGCGACCATTTTGATTTAAATGAAGCGGCGATTATTTAAATCGCTGCTTCGTTTCCCTTTGTCATCCTGCCTCATCTATGTGGCTCCTCGATGGAGCCATGTGGTCTAGACACACCCCAGGTGTCTGCCCTTCTGCTTCACCCCCAGAACTCCTGGCACCTGCACCTTCCCTTACCCCTGCACCCTCCTGGTGCCTCCCCCTTCCCTCACTGCCCCTGTGCCTTTTGCCCTCTTTTCCTTGATGCCCACCCCCTCACCACCCTCTGCTCCCATTCCCCTCATGCCCCTCTGTGCCCTCACATGACTTGCTCCTTCCCCACCTTCCTCATGCCCACCCCTACTTTCAAGCTTTCTCCGAGAACCTCCCCCTGTCCCCTTTAGTCCCCAATGTCCTTACCCTCTCCTCTTCTAGCATCACCCTGTCCCTCCTGCCCTTTTCCTCATTGCCTCCACTTGGCACCCTGGCATTTGTCTCTCCTCCACGCTGTTCCTTGGTGCCTTCCCCTTTCTTCTCCTGATCTGTCCCCCTCCCCTCAGTACAAGCCCCTTCCTCTGCCATCCACCTTCTGACTTCCAGTTTGCAGAGTGGCCACGACCCTGGCCCAGGTTCCAAACCACGTGCCGAACCGAGCGATGCAACCCTGGGCTGCGCAGTTTTAAAGTCCCAGGCTGTGACGTCACGCCATGCCCAGGCATCTCCCCCTCTCAGCTGTTGTGCGGCATTACAGCACGCTGCGCATGCACTCCCTACGCCCCACATGGCCCGTATTGGCCGGCACCTGGGAATTTAAAGTGCAGGGCTGCGGTGCCCCATCACAATCCCCTTCCTCCTCCAGCAGCCACCAGCCGGCTCTTCGGCAGACGGCCCACCGTGAAATTCCCAGTATTCCTCTGGGCCAATCCGCCCCTGGTGCTGGCGCAGGGCTTATTGAAGTGCGGGGCCCGGGGTAGCCGCCCCACTCACCCTGCCCTATATTCTCTGCTGGGTGTGAGGCTAGGGGCAAAGGAGTGCATTACGTGTGTAGCTGCCACATTCAGCATTGCCAAGGTTCTGACCAGCACTTCAACTCAAAAAGCAGCCTGAATAGCCTTGTCTTGTAACATAGAGAAACTCCAAGGCAAACTAGGATTGGGTGAACTCAAAGACGACATAAAGCCAAAAATTTAACTCTGACTCTCTCCCCCTCCCAGTTTATCACAAATTTTAAAGAGACATACAGAGAATGACATTATTTCACCTGAGAATTCATCTAAATGTTAATAATCCCTTTTGGACTCTACATTGTCTACATTGGTGTGATCTTGCGCAAATGCTTTTGCACAAAAAGTTGCTGCCTGTCTACACTGGCCGCAAGTTCTTGCACAAGAACACTGACGTTCTAATGTATGAAATCAGTGCTTCTTGCGCAAGAACTATAATGCTCCCGCTCAGGAATGAACCCTCTTGCGCAACTGTTCTTGTGCAAGAGGTCAGTGTAGACAGGCAACATGAATTTCTTGCGCAAGAAAGCCTCATGGTTAAAATGGCCGTCAGAGCTTTCTTGTGCAAGAGACCGTCTACACTGGCATGGATGCTCTTGTGCAAAAGCATATCTCTTGCACAAAGGCACATGCGAGTGTAGACGCTCTCTTCTGGAAAAGTTTTTGCACGAGAACTCTTCCGCAAAAGAGTTCTTGCACAAAATCATGCCAATGTAGACGTAGCCTAAATCAATAGCTAGAGTGATAAACCGGAACTGTAGGTTCACACAGCTAATATCTAACAAGATATAAGGACACTCATACAATTAGTGTACGTCTAATTGTCTAACAATGCAGGTTTGCATTTCAAAGTTCTAGTTTATCTATCATGGAATGACAATTGTTGCCATCTACATACTTTGCCAACATGTCTCTACGTTCATTTAGCCTGGGAGCTTCTTACCCATTTCTGGCCATATGTCACAGGTAATCTATACCACTATGGGAGAAAGCTCTTGTGTCAGAATAAATCCACCTCTGCAAGAGATGATGGTTATATCCATGGGAGAAGCTCTCCCACAAACATATTGCTTAAACCAGTGCTTAAGTTGATGTAACTTACATAACTCAAAGGTGGCTTAGTCACATCCCTGAATAAGATAAGTAGTGATGCAAGTGGCAGTGTAGAGCTGTCTTTAAAAGGGAGTGTATTTATATAAAAAAGCATACAAGAAACTGGGCAGTAAAGAAACATTATAGTCTTCCCTATAACACAAAATTTCATATAATCTTTTAGGAGTAAAACTGATTGAAATTCTCATGCAGGGAAAGAAATGCAATATATGGCTATTATACATTGATTAAGAAAATCATGGAAATTATTCATTCTTACTAAAATTATGCCACCACAAATCCACATAAATCCTCTATTTAAAAAATAGGCTGTAGGCAACAGTTTTATGCTGTGTACTCGAAGACTCTAGCTGTGATAAAAACTACATTTCCAGATGCTTCCATACACCCCTCTTGTCTTCATTAATAGTTTATGAACTGGTAAATCTTTGGATATGCTTTGACTTCTAATTCAGGCCTACATTCACTAGGAAAATTTTGAACCAGTAGGTTTTCACATTGTCCACTATGATCCCATGTTACATGAAAAGAGGTACAAATCAGGAGCCTTGTATCTAATCTTAGAAAAGAATGGGTGATCATGACACAACCAGGAACTGCTGGAATTGCAGGTTGAGAATTCATTATTTAAACTCTTTCAAGTAAATCCTCCCCTCCTTTTTCCCCTACTAACAAAATCATGTTTATATCTTATTTTGTAATTAACTGCAATTTCTTTTTAGTTTTTAAATGAAGAGTGAATGGGATATTAATATGTTCCAGGCCAATGAACAAGATACAGTATTACACAAGTACCTACCATCAATCATCATTATTTAGTATAGCTGCTTTCATCATTATAAATAATAATTGCCAACTTTTATTTCAACTTCTCATTTGGATGAGTTAGGTTTTCAACCACACTAGTTGCTATGTCTTTACATTGGAAGGGGTAGTGTTGTCCAATTCCCCATAAGGTACCCCAGCACTGATGTTAAAAGAATTAAGGGGATTGGAGAAGTCTGCTTAGATAGGTTCAGATGAGATCCTGATAGTACAACATTTAGGATAGGACAAACTTGGAAACATTGTGTGGTCTAAAGGAGACCCCACTGGATGGGGAATCAAGAGACCTGGGTTCTTTTCTTGGTTGTCACTGACCTGGGGTCTTACCTTGAGCAACTCACTTCACCTCTCTGGGGTTCTGTTTTCCCACCTACCTTTTGTCTCCATTGTCTGTTTGTGGCATGCCTATACTTATGCCCTGAGCTGGTGCAGCTACACTGCTGTAGGGCTTAGTGAAGATTTTTACCTTTGCCCTTTTCTTATGGAAGTAGGCATTCCAACTTACAAAGTGGTGGTAGCTATACTAATGGGAGAAAACCTCTCCTTGACATAGTGCTGTCTACTCGGCGCTTAGTCAGTATAACATGGCTTTTCCATATCCCTGAGCAACACAGTTTTACTGACAGAATTTGTAGTGTAGACCTGGGATGAAACAATAGGCTTTTTAAGCCAGTCAATACCTCTTAGGCTATGTCTACACTACAGAGTTATGTCAACAAGTTCTGTCAACGATCATAAACTGCTGAAATTATTTTGCCTGTGCAATTTCACATGTTGCTTCTTGTGTCAGTGGAACATGCCCAGATCCAGTGCTCTGGCATTAACAGAGAAAGCAGTGTACTGTGGGTAGCTATTTCACTGCCCAACCCAGCATGTTCTGCCACCAGGAATTACAAGAATGGATTGCAGTGCATTGTGGGGGCAGGAGCACTGTCCAATGATGCAGTTTTCTCTGTGCCATCATACAATGGGCTTCCAACTTTGTTTTACATTGTTTTTCAACTGTCTTTGCAAAGATGTATACACACCATCTTTGCCTGAAAGTATGAATCCTGCACTGCTCTCCAAACATGAAATGACAAATGTGGCTGATCCTGTAATATTTCATGACCTGCAAATTTGATAGAAGGGGCGGAGCCTGGAAGGGGATTTGGGTTCCACTCACCCTGTCTAGGGATCTAGGAGCCTAGCAATTCTGTCAGCCCCCTGCCTTTATCCCTTTCCAAGCCTGGTCATGCCTTCTCAGAACCAGGACCATCTCCTGGGAAACGGAAGAATTTTTCAGTCAGTCACAAGAGTCTTTTGAATTTTCATATAGTCTCCAGTTATCTTTTCTGTTAGTACCCCTGAGGACTCAGTCTTACTGAAGTATGAGAATAGTTCATTAAAATGTCAGAGACTTCATAAGGACATACCCCTGCATTGCATGAACTTTCAGTTCTTGTTTTTTTGTTCATAATCTCTAAAGCACATGCTTTGGGTTTGAGAACCTTTGTGTTTTTACTCTTAGTTTTCTGAGGGCTTTATGCAGTGTCAACCACTGAGACATTGGAGATGTGTTTTCATTGTTTCTTTCTACTTGAGTTTTTTGTTTAGTCCTTTGGCTTGATGCATCTGAACAATGAGCTGTGCTCTGATGCTTTGTCTGTGGTTTTCTTTTGCTTAGAGGTAGCATTGTTGTTAAAGGTCTCAGAGCATCTTCCTGTTTCTGTAGTGGTTCTCCTGATGGTATGTCTGTAGTTGTGTCTAAGGCATCATCAGAAGAGTTGCACAGGCATAGTTCAGGAAAACAGGTGTCCGAATTCAGTATCAAAAGTCCATTTTAAAAAATCCACAATCTTAAACCGTAATCCCTTTGCCACCCACAGATATGTCATCCATCTGCCAACTCTACTGACCTGTTTAAAAACAACCCAAATACATATTCAAAATATATTTACTAGCATTCAACCAAATGTCAGCCATAGATGCTGGTGAATTTTCCTTTTTCTTTTATTTGTTTTTACCGTGTATACACTAGACTAAGGGGATCTCTTGTTTTGACTGTGCTATGTGACAACATTATTATAAAAAAACCCATGAAACAGTCTTGTAATTAAATTTTAAAATAAAATATCAGTTGTGGTGTTTTTCCCCTTTCTTTAAAAGGCATGCTAAGCACAGCTTTACAAAATTCATTTCAGGATATAAAACATCCACTCACAAGCACCCACACAAGACTGACACATGAAGACTAACACTTGTTTTTCAGTCTTGACACTTGCTTGTTCTGTGCACCTATTAGCAAAACCATGTATCAATTACATACACACATAAACCCATCCTATTATTTGAAGCACCCACAACCAAAAACAATTAGCAACAAAATACTCCCCCACTACCACCACACAGACACATATCTATATACCAAACCTATATTAAACACAAACATGGTCAAAATGGGGTTTTACCTTGCTCTGGTAGATTACCATTTGAAGTTGTTGCTTCCATGCTAAACAGTTCATATTGCAATAAAGTTATGCCCTTATTAATATTGCATGCACAGAGAATAAGAATGTATAATATACATTTTCAGAGTTTTAAAACAATCACCATACCTTGTTTTGAAATCTAGCAGCAGCCATTCTGTTCAAGATGGTGTCTATTGCAAAAAGACAAAACAAACGAACAAATCCTCATATTGTTACACCAACCTACTTCTTTGTTTCAGACTTCAATGTCTGCATTTAGCCGGTTTATTTGATCACTACATCTCTAAATTGATACATAAGAAAAGGATGCACCACTGTTCATTCATTCCCTTTTTGTGTTCTTTGGGTAAAAATTAAACTGTCTACACAGTAAGGGTGTGTCTAGACTACAGGGGTCTTTTTCGAAAAAAGTAGCCTTTTTTCAAAAAAACTTCCCCTGCATCTAGACTGCTGATGTGTTCTTTTGAAAGTAAATTGAAAGAATGCAGCAGTTTTTTCGATTGCGGAAAACCTCGTTTTACAAGGAAAAACTCCTTTTTTCGAAAGTGCTCTTTCGAAAAAAGGTGCTATGTAATGCAAACTGTGCTTTTTCGAAAGAGAGCTTCCAGACTTCCTGGGTGCTCTCTTTTGAAAAAGCGACTTGCTTTTTCGAAAGTACTGATTGTAGTCTAGATGCTCTTTTTCAAAAGAGGCTTTTTCGAAAGTATCTTTTGAAAAAGCCTCTTTCGAAAGGGGCTTGCAGTCTAGACGTAGCCTAAGTTTGCTGTTGATAACTTTTTGCTCTTTAAATATTTGATGAGACTTTTGTTCTGAAAGAACATACTTATTGTTATAAGTACATTGGAGGTTTGTGGCTCCCTTCAACATTTACAATTTGAAATAGACCAGGTGTTTGTTACTTTTGAAAATTAATTACTCTTATACTTTCCATAATTTTTTCAGTTGCTAGAAAAATTGACCAATAGCATTCTACAGACCTGTGAGGCTTTATTTAATTTACTATTAATCTGATCTCACCATCCACATTTCTGATCTTCAAATCTTTTTACTGATATTTCTGTGGGTAAAGCTCAGCAAACTGCTTACACAGCTCTCTGATAAAGCAGAATATTTTTAATCCAGATGGAGTGTTAAGGAAATGTAGGTGGATAATCACATTTAGGCCAACAGTAAGAGGATAACTGAAGACCACTCCTGTCATTTCAAAAGAATTGTTAAACAAAGTTGTCCCAATTTATTTTAATGGGTTTGATTCAGTGCTATTGTTCTGTATAACAAATGTCAAACTTCCATGTTTTATAAAGTTATCAAATGGCATCCCTAGCCTCTGTTTTCCAGAATCTGAGAATGAGTGAGAGAAGTTGGATCACTTGATGATCACCTGTTCTAGACATTCTCTCTGAAACAACCGATCTTGGTCACTATCAGGAGACAGGATATTAAGCAAGATGGACCATTCTTATGTTCTTAGGGATTGGATGGGGGGGGGGGGGTTGCTTTATTTTAAACCCCAACATTTTATTTACCACAGTTTCCACTACAAAGTTTTCATCTTTGTGTTGTAAATATTTTTTTAAAGACCAATAGCAGGATTCTAGCAAGCTATTTTCATTTTAAAACATACAAGCCTTTGAAAGCCCATCAAACACTGTTATAATTAAAGCTCCCCTCCCGCCCATAGATCTTGTAACAGAAACATAAAGATTTAGGCTTGTTACTAATCCATAGCTGCAGCCTTTTCCCCAGTTATGTGTTTCTCCTCTTCATCCTTACTTTTTAAATATCTTGCTATCATCTATGTGTCTTTTTATTTTCATGTATGGAGTTTATACATTTTGATGTTAAATGTCTGTACTTCATATGCCTTTCACAATGTTTATAATTCTACTCCTTTTAAGGTTGAGCATTTTGTGTGTGTTTAGACAAGATTAGACCACTTGTAAAGACTTTTGTTATTTTCTTGAAGACTATCCCATAGCATTTTCCTGTGCTTTGTACTATTAATTAGTGAATGCCACTACCACCCTGTGTGGGCATTACATAAACTGCTTAGTTTGACCATTCATCAAACTTATTTGCTGATAATGTGTAGACTCTATGAGGCAAAGTATCTTTATCACTGATGAAGTGTTAATAGACACAGGTGAGTATTTATAGCCAGAATTATCCCAGCCCAAGAAGTGTTCACGGCAGCTTCCCTGTGTGACCCAGGCAACAATTGGGTGTACACTTACTGGAGAGTGATGCTGCTGTGTTTGATACAGCAGGGATTGATTTAGTCGGTCTGGTGAAGACTCAATAATTCAATGGCAGAAGACTCTCCTGTCATCTCAGGTACACCACCAGAATGGGAAGAATAAGTAAGTCAATCAAGAGTGTCTCCCATCTATGAAACATGGAATAGTAAGTCAACTTAAACTGAGTCAACTCCAATTACATTATTGACGTAGTTGGAGTAGTGTAACTTATGTTTATTTATTGTGATAGTGTTGATAAGGCATTGGTGTCCTCTTGAACAATCTCTCTCGGGTACATCTAGACTACAGGCTTTTGTCGACAGAGGCTTTGTCGACAGATACTGTCAACAAAGCTTCTGTCGACAAAGAGCATCTAGACTACATCCAGTTCTGTCAACAAAGCAAGCCCCTTTGTCGACATGAGAGTGTAGATCAAAGGACAGTGTAAATGCAATAACACCATATGTAGAGAGAACTCTGTCGACAAAAGGCGTTATTCCTCATAGAATGAGGCTTACCACCGTCGACAAAACTGCTGAGTTCTGTCGATGTTATGTTGACAGAACTCAGTGATAGTGTAGACACAGGTATAGTTTTGTCGACAAAAGTCCACTTTTGTTGACAAAACCCTGTAGTCTAGACAAACCGTCAGTGTTAAGCAAAGAAAAGTGGGCTTGATTCATCTTTGCTTTCTGATACAAAGCTGTCTAGAAATTCTAGAAAGGCATCATTGAGTTGTTGAAATGTTTTCACAAAACAAATAGCTGTAAGTTCCCTATTTTTATAAAACTTCATATAGATTCCTGCTTCATTACATCCCCTTGAACTCCGCTTTTTATAGTCTGTTTATCCAAGTGGTATCATGTCAGTTAATATTGTCCAGTAATGACTCCAAGGAGTCATGATTGATGTCCGACTCCCTGGAGGAGAGCAGATAGATTCTGTGCTCATCACTCTGGCTCATAATTGCCTATATCTCACTTTCAGGGCTTCTCCCTCCTTCTCAGAACTGTCACTGATATAGCACTTTCTTTGCAAGCAACCGAGCACCCTAGGAACTAAAACAAAATATAATTTACATGAGGATAATGGAGGCATCTATGTTTTTTCTCAACATTTCCATGATTTCTGGAAACATGTTATTGAAACAAGATGGCCAAGTCCACAAAACAAGAGGTCTGAAAATCTTTCCAATAGGTAGAGGGCAGTGGAAGGAGGTCTTACCCAGGTCACAAGACTCTCTTCTGCTAGGGCACTCCAGAACTTGCCCTGATTGGTCATCCGCATGCTTGAGGAGATCCTACAGGGCTGAAACACTTTCCAATTAGTAAATGGTGGTGGAGAGAGTTTTTGGATCACATGCTACCCCTTGCTTCTAATCACAATCCATACTCAGGTCAGGATGCAATACTCCATAGTGGAGAGGTTCATTAGGTGGGACTTCCAAGATTGGGGGTAGAGTCAAAGTTTGATTCATGGTTTTATGTTTTTCATATAACTGAAATCTAGAGAGTAGTTTATGGAATGTTAGGGCATGTCTAGACTATATCCCTCTTTCGAAAGAGGGATGTAAATAGATAGATCGAAATTGCAAATGAAGCCAGGATTTGAATCTCCCGATCTTCATTTGCATAATGGCAGCCACATGTTCTTTCAAAAAAGGGCTTTTTGAAAGTGAAACCGCTGTCTAGATGCGGTTCTTTTGCAGAAATCCTGACCATACTGAAGTAAATAGGAGCTATGCCATTGACGTCAATAAAGCTGGGATTTTACCTATTGACTGTTAGCTAGCTTGTAAAGTACTGTGCTCATCTTCTATAACACACTAGAGCCATGCAAGCATATTATCAACCATATATAATGATGATAATGAGTAGCTGGTATATTACACAAGAGTAATGCTTTCTGTGCCCAAAACAATGCCTTCTTGTGTATGCTTACTATAAAACAACTTAGGGTATGTCTATACTTGCTCCCTAGTTCGAACTAGGCATGCAAATGTAGGCGACCAAAATTGCTAATGAAGCAGGGATTTAAATATCCCACGCTTCATTAGCATAATCTCACCCACATGCTATTCCACTCGTCAGCTGATTCAAACCAGGAAGTGCGCTCCAGGATGCATTAGTTTGAATCAAACCCCTTGGTTAGAACTAACGTTACTCCTCAGAAAATGAGTAAGTAAATCTGCCTGGAAGGAAGCACTAATTGCAATGATTATATTTAATGTCACCATAATATTTCATATTTATGTGCTCTACTTTCTTGTACTACATGTAGAGATTGCTCCAAATGGTTTAAGAGGTTAAAATCTGCAGTACATCAGTATTGTCTTCCAGATTTAGCCGATAGAATCCATCCTGGGCTTTTTTCTGAGGAGAGCTTAGAGTGCCAGTAAATATTTGTCAATATTTGTCAATACACGTGACATCTGTTCTCTTTTCCATCTCCATTTGAATCAAACTAACCCTAGAAACATGAATTTCCAGGGAATACCTGCTGTGCTCATGATTCAGCATGGGATTTTCAAAAGTACACCAGAGGTTTAGAAGCAAAACTCCTCTTGACTCTCAGTGAGATTTGTGCTCTTAAGTCATTACTGCGCTTATAAATATTCTGTTCTTGGATTCAGTAGCTTCCATTGAAAATCCCATCTTTTGATACCAAGATCCCATATATATGCAACAGAAATACAGAATCAGTTTAGAAATAATCAAGAATAATACACTTCTCCAAACAGGAGAATCCAGAGTGACTGTGGATATGGTACCAGTAGAACGCATGGTTATATACAAGCAGCAAACTCCTTATCTTCCCAGACCAGAGACCAATTGCACTGGCAAAGAACTAACTTCACTGAATAAAACATTTATAGAAAACATTTCAACATCTAATCTCTATGCAGCCAACGAATACTTTATTTAGCAAAGCAACATACATCTTAAGGTCTTTGTCTCAACCATAAAAATAAGCTAGAAAAAAGTGATACTGAAAAGACTGAACTTTTGTATCAGAAAGTAAAGCTTTGAACTTTTTGAGCTCATGGACTGAGTGGGATAATTCTGCCTTCAGAAGTGATGCATCATTTAATTGGAAATAGTCCTCCTTCCTTTGCCTGTTGTGAATGTTTTAATTCTAACACCTACCCAGGTTTCTATATATACCTCCAGGCACCTGCATAATCTGCCAAAGCAAGTTTACTGTTATGTTTGCAAATATGGTGAGACGTGTGTATCTTTAAAACTTTGTCTGAAAAAAGAGAAAACTACAAAGCACAACAGTTTTATTTCCTTTAAAGGTTTCACAATGGAGGTGTTAATGGAAGGATGACACTCAGGGCATGTCTTCACTCACTGTGCTGGATATTGATGTTCTGGCATTTGATTTATTGGGTCTAATATAGACCTGTAAATCGAACACTGAGGGCAACTCTGGCCAGTGTCTGTGCTCCTTGTAGCCACAAGGAGTAATGGAAGATGACGGGGCAAATTGCAGTGGGGAAGGTGCCAAACTCAGCTTAAGGTAAGCCGACTCCAGGTAATCTATAGAATAAGTAGCTGGAGTTGCATACCTTAAGACCCCCTTTCAGGTCTAGTGTAGACCTGGCATCAGTTTCACTCTGCACAGGTTCCCACTCGGCCATGGACAAGCTAGGTGTGCCCCCTCTCTTCAGAGTGTGAGCCTTTGAAGTACATCAAGGGCTTTTCTAAATTTCCAGCCCCTGGCAACCTGACAGCTCTTAGGGCAGTGATGGAGATCAGTACTTTCCAGTAACTAAAGCTTGCTGGGAGTGCAGCAGCATTTTGGTCATGTACTCAATGCCACGATTGGGAGGGGACATGGTATAGAACTAGTTATCTGCTCTACAACACCTACTTTGAAGTAGGAATAAGAGCCTCCGGAAAAGGGCGCTTTTTCCGGAGGATCGGGGCCAGTCTAGACGCTCTTTTCCGGCTTTTTTAAAAGCCGGAAAAAAGCGGCGGACATTTTTATTTAAATGCCGCGGGGGACATTTTTATTTAAATGCCCCCGCGGATTTCCCTACGACGACTAGTGAAATTTACATGCCCCTTCCGGAAAAGGGGCCAGTGTAGACGTAGCCATCCTGAGTGTATGTCTACACTTGCACCCTATTTCGAAATAGGCTGCAAATGAAGACATTCGAAATTGAAATGAAGCCGGGATTTAAACATTGAAATAGGGATGCAAATGAAGACATTCAAAATTGCAAATGAAGCCGGGATTTAAATATCCTGTGCTTCATTTGCATATTCATGTTATGGCGCTATTCCTCCTACAATGAGGTTTACCAGTTATTTCAACAGAAGGGTTTTCTCTAGAAATAACTGCATCTTCACAGCGTCTGTTATTTCGAAATAGTGCTATTTCGAAATAGCGCCATAACATTAATATGCAAATGAGGCGTGGGATAGTTAAATCCTGGCTTCATTTGCAATTTCAAAAGTCTTCATTTGCATCCCTATTTCGAAATAGGGTGCAAGTGTAGACGTACCCTGAGTTCTCCTGACTGTAATCATCAGGTAGTACAGTAGGAAACCACTTGGATATTGGCGATCATTATTCTATTTTACAGAAAATTATGTGCTGGCCTTTTTAAATGTCCTATTTACTATCTATTTGAATCTGTTTGTTTTTACAGTTAGGACTCTAACTTTGGAAGATTTCTATCCATTTCAGATATAAAGCATTTCATGCTAAGTCCTTTGTTAATTTTTGCCATGATTTAAAATTTCATATGATGTTGCTTCATCTTATGGAGAAAAGATGTTCTGTTTGAATAAACTGTGTTTGCCCAGTTTGCCAATATGGACAAAATAAAGTAAACTATACAATGGAAAGGAAGTAAGACAGTCATTTAAATAATGCTACGGTATCATACTGCATAAGACTATAGTCCCAGAGAATCATGGATGATATGGAAAGTAAGTGTGAGTCTAAACTGCACCCGGAGCTCAAAATTAGCTGCACAATTTGAGCTATGCAAATTGCATAGCTTATTTCAACTTAATTTCAAAATAGCTTATTTCAAAATTTGGCTCTGTCTACATTGCATGTATTTTGAAATAGATCACTGTTCCAAAATGTCCCTTACTCCTCGTGGAATGAGGTTTACAGGGACATTGGAATAGTGAGCCTGTTATATTTCAAAATAACAGGCATGCTCAAAAAACACAGAATAGCTATTTCAGGATACTGCCAGTATCCCGAAATAGCGCTGAAGTGTAGACGTAGCCTAATAGTGCAGCTTCACCAAGGCTAACAATAATAAAGGTGGTGGGGTAGAAAGAATACGGGTGTTTCCAAAATAGCAGAATGAAAAGCTTTTCAAGATTTCATGGCATGGAGCAGAAAATATCTGAGCTACAGATACATTTGTTAATATTCATATGATTGCACCATAAGTGGAAAATGAGTATCAAATTTTCTCGTGTAGACCCAGTATTTGGAGTCTTTTCATTTTTTTTTCCTCCCAGTCCTCTTCTTTCAGCCTTTTATACTGCTATCGCTTTTGGATTTTGTTTGGTTCGTTGGTTGTGGATCATCATTTTAGCATTTTATCCTTATTTGTCAAACAAGGGCAATCAATCCATTATAGCATACTAGCAATCGCATATAGTTAACTTAAAATATTTTTGTTGCTTGACATTTGTTTGGTTTGTAAATTTACTTTCCATATGTTTCCATTATGTTAATTCAAATTTTCATTCATTCTTTAAAAGAGAAAAATTAATGAATCAGGAGGATTTCATTGCACTTGTATTTGAAATGAGCAGCTCCCATGACTGTTTCTGTGAGATCTGTGGGAGTAGAAGGTCATAAACAATACAACCCATTTAAAAACAGACCAGTCTTGAATTGTGCAATAGCTGTTAAAGATGACAAGTTGCATGATTCCTTTTGTTAGAATAATATTTTCTAATAATAGTCTAATGCATTATGTATGGTAAGTTGATTCTTTCAAAAAAAATTTAACCTCAGACTATTTGTTTCCAGGTTCTGAGGTTAAAAATTTCAATCTCCAACTATTTGTTTACAGGTTCTGAGGTAGTCCCATTGGCAATGTGTGTATGCTTTTTTTTATTAGTATACTATTAATATAGAATGACATTAAATGATCTATCATATGTTAACTCAAGCCAGGTACAATCTAAGCTTTTTTCAATCCTAAACTTAAGCAAACACTTAGGAAACTTTAGAGCAAAACCAAACAGGACAATAGTAACAATTTATTGTGGGGGTGTGTATGTTTAAGAAAATGACAGAATCTGAGATTTCCTTAAAGACTGTGGTCTACCAAGTTCTGACTATAAAGTGGATACCATTGTGAATTTTATGGTGCATAAAAAAGCAGAAGACATTTTTAAAAGAACGTAAACCATGCACACGGTTTTAATAAACAACAACATATATTTCTGATATGCCTTACTTTAATTATCTTTATTTATTTTAAAGAATGTAATTCTTTGGTGTAGATGGTTTTTAAACATGTTCTGTGGAGAAAAAAATAGATGAAATAATGACTATCTTTGTATAACTGTCATGTCTGGTTTCACCATGGAGCCTACTCCCACCACAAGGAAAGTCTCTCTTGGGGGATAGGGGAGGGCTCCAGCAGCTTACGCTGACTAATGCCTTGTCTACATTTACCAGGAGATCCATACTGTGCAAGTCGATTCCCTGGGGATTGATTTAGCCAGTCTAGTAAAGACCCGCTAAATCGACCACTGATTACACTCCGATCAACTCTATTACTCCAAAAACATAAGACAAGTCAATGAGAGAGTTTCTCCTATTTACCTCTCCCCCTCCCCCCCACCCCATCAGTGGGAACACTGTGGTTACTCATCCTAACGTACATCGTACCTTAGTTCAAGATTGCCACCATTGAGGAAATGGTGTTGGTGAGGCAACAGAATGCTACAGTGGACATAAGAACATAATAGATAGCAGGTTTAAAACAAACAAAAGGAAGTTTTTCTTCACTCGGAGCACAGTCAACCTGTGGAACTCCTTGCCAGAGGTTGTGGTAAAGACTAGGACTTTAACAGGATTCAAAAAACAGCTAGATAGATTCATGGAGTTAGGTCCATCACTGGCTATTAGTTTGGATGGGTAGGAAAGGTGTCCCTTGCCTGTTTGTCTGGAAATGGGTGACAGGAGAGGCATCACATGAGGATTACCTGTTGTGTTCTCTTCCTCTGGGGCATCTGGTATTGGACGCTGTCAGCAGACAGGAAACTGGGATAGATGGACCTTTGGTCTGACCCAGTATGTCTGTTCTTATGTTTTTATGTTCTTATGTATAGTATGCATTGCACACTGCTAAAAGAAAGGTACAGTGGAGATGCACCCTAAGAGTGAGATTCTGGATGTTAGTTCAGAAACTGGGCTGCCAAGTATAATGGACAATGAGCCTATCAGAGAGATGATTTCCTTCCAGCTTTAAATGTCAGTCAGAAAGAATATCTCTCTATGCAGCCCCCAAGAGATACTGAATAGGCATTTTGGTACAGATATGACTGTTCCTGGATTCATTTCTACTACTGTCTTTTTTCCTGTGTCATTTCTAGTGGATTTTACCCCAGGGCTGTAATAACCTGAACAGAGGAGAATAAGGGGCTGGAAGTACAGATGTCTGCTTTGGGGATATCGCAAACTCATTTACAAGCAGGTCTTTGTTGCCATTCCTTTATGAGCAGCTAAACTACTCTGCTACACAGCAGCTGAAGAAACACCCTGCACCAAGATCACACAGGACCTGAGCTGCCGAACACAGGTCTGGTTGGTATGGTGCCAGCCTCCATGGTCAGGATTTGGCCCTGCAAATATAGCCAGGGCATTCATTACTGAGAAAACAAAGAATGAAAATCTGATATTTATATTACTTAGGATAAGAAACCATTGGTTAGATCTATGCTAATTAAATAAGCAAATTATGTTATGAAGAGGCTACTCCTGTTCCCCATACTGAGCTATATATCTGTGGGTACAATGCTGGGTATAATGCCATGTAGCTGTGGGTATAATCCTTGGGGTGGCTGGTACAGATTTGTGACTGCCCCCAACACCAGAGGGAAATGGGCAATGAACAGTTAAGGCCACAGAGCCACTCCCACCCCACCTCTCCCAAATGGGATGTAATGCGTTTTAGGGTATATCTACACTACAGCATTATTTGGAAATAAATTTTTTCTGAATATTTATTTCAAAATATCTTATTTCAAAATAACATGTCTACACCTAAAATGCATTTTGAAATAGCGCGTCCACACTGATTAGACGAATCACAATTAAGGCCTCCCGAAACCGGTTCAGGCAGGGCATCAGGTCAGTAGTTACCTTGTGTGGCTGCTGCTTAAGGCTATCTGAGGCTCGTGCTTAAAGGGACCCTCCCCCACAGCCGTTTCTTAGATTTCCCTGCTTACTTGCCTACCTCTCTGAGGGACAGCAAAGCATTTTCTCTGCTTGCCCCGGTTGCCTTGACTCAGGACACCACAGCATTCTCTGATATGGAGCCAGAACTGCCCCTGGGCACTCTGCAGCTGTTGGAGATTTTGCTGCAAGTCATGCAGTACTTTGTGCAGGCTGCCTCACAGGTTCTGCATGAACCCAACTCCCAGGCCTTCTTGCAGACCCTCCTGGGGTATGTAGCAGAGAGGATACAGGACCTGGGTGCCTGTCGCAGTGGTCTGGGTGCTGTGCCCCACCACATCTGGTGTCTGGACACCAGTGCCTACTGATGGGACCACATAGTCCTAGAGCACTGGGGAGACCAACAATGGTTCCAGAACTTTAGGATGAAGAAGGACACTTTGTTGAGTTCTGCAAGTGCCTTAGCCCCACCCTGAGGTGATGGGCCATGCACATGAGGCCCACCATTCACCTCCAGAAGTGTGTTGCCAATATCTTCCAGAAACTCTCCACTCCGGACAGCTGTGAGAAACCATTTTGGAATGGGAAGATCCACTGTCAGGGCTGTGCTCATGCAGATATGGCATTCTCGGGTGACTGTCCCAGAAGGGGGGTGGAAAGAGGGAATGGGCTACCCTAGGGAAAGGGGGCTGGACATGGAGGTGGTGCAAGTCCCCTGCACCACCTGCACAAAGGCCTGCCTGCAGTGGCCGGGATTGCAGGGGGTTGCTCCTGGTGAATGGGGGAACAGGGGAGTAGGAACGGAGAAGGAAGAACTCTCAGGCACCCTGGCACCCTTGTGATTCTCAGGGTTCTGTGTGTCCTTCTGCAGGTGGTCAGGCCGATCAACACTGTCTTGCTCCACAGAATCATCTGCCTGGCAGATGTTGATGTGATCATTGAGGGGCTTGGCGCCCTAGGTTTCCCCAACTGTGTGTGTGTGGGGGGGGACAATCGACAGGATCCACATCCTGATCCATGCCCCAAACCACCAGTCCTCCATGTACATAAACAGGAAGGGATACTGTGACTGATCACCGGGGCCACTTTCTGGACATCAGTGTTGGGTGGTCAAGCAAAGCACATGACGCACGGGTGTACCAGAACTCTAGCGAGTGCCAAAAGCTGCACGCTGAGACTTTCTTCTCTGACCACCACATCAGGGTCAGAGATGTGGACATGCCTGTCTGACTGCTGGGGAATGCAGCCTATCCCCTACAGCCCTGGCTGATGAAGCCCTACACCGGACACCTCAACCCTTCCCGATGGGCATTTAATGCCAAGCTGAGCAGGGCCCGCATGTTGGTGGAGGGTGCCTTTGGCCGGCTGAAGGCGCATTTCATATGCCTCCTCACCCGCCTGGACCTCAGCCAGCAGAACATTCCACACATGGTGACAATGTGCTGTGTGCTGCACAAAGCGTGTGAAAGGAAGGGAGAGGCCTTCCTGCCAGGCTGGGTGGCAGAGGCAGACCGCATAGCCAGTTTGTACGAGCAGCCCCACACAGCTGCCATCCAGCAGGCCCATCAGGGGGCTGTGTGCATCCGGGAGGCCCTGAGGGAGAGCTTCTGCCCAGACATTGCTCCCTGATCCATCCCACTGAGGGCTTGTGCCTCACTCCTCCCTCACATCCTTCCACTAACTCCTCCCTTTCCCCCCTGTTCCTGATATAAAATTAAAGACACTTTAATTTCTCAAAACTAAACTCTGTTTATTGTACAGAACTGTGTGGGAAATGAAACTTGGGAGAGACTAGGGAAAGAACCTGGAAGAGGGGAGGAGAGAGGATGGAAGAAGGGGGAGGGGTGTTGAAAACATGGGAGCAGAGATCTGGAAGGGGGAAGAAAGGGGAGAAAGAGGGAGAAGACACTCAGGGCTCAGACCCAGAGCAGCACCGGCCTCTCTGGCTCCCAGCACCACAGGTATGAGGGATGAGGTGGGGAGGATATAGAGGGAGAACTGGGAGGGGGAAAGGCAGTGGGAGGAGGAGCAATAGCTGGGGAGGCAGCAGAGGCTTGAGTGGGAGGAGACAGCATGCTCTGCACAAGAGTCTGCAGATGGGCGCAGATGGAGTGGCCTTGGGCAAGTTGCTCCCAGCAGCTCTCCCGCTGGAGCTTCAGGTCTTCCTCCATCCAGCGGTTGATGGTGCAGTGCAGGGCTCACAGTGCCCTCAGGTACTATCTCTGGTACTCCTGCAGAGGATGGGCATGCCTGCGGAGGACTCAGCTGCAGGAAGATGTCCTGGGTGGTTTGGCTGACACTGTCTGCCTGGCTCATTTTGTGGGCACTGACTCAGGGGCAGCTGTAGAGTGGCTCAGGGCTGTCAGGCCTTGTGCTAGCCACAAACCCTGTTGGCAGACTCTGCAGCTTTAAAGGCTTTGGGGAGGGGAGGAGAGGGGAGAAGGGTTTTCCTGGTTTGTGGCCAGAGCAGCCAGCAAGGCACCTTGGGAAGGGCTGGAGGCTTCCTATTTCAATTTAGCCCCTATTCCCTGTCTACACAGTGCGGTTCCTCATAGAATGAGGTTTACAAAGTTCCAAAATAACTGTTGTGTAGATATACCCCCAGAGACTAGACCTAGAGAACACACATTGCAATTCCCTGTGCAGAGTCCCAGACTATACTGAACCACTGATCTTATCTTCCTACCCATCTGACTCCCCTGCACAAAAGAAGGGCACTGGCACTGCAGC
Organism: Pelodiscus sinensis; assembly: GCF_052426305.1. NCBI lineage: Eukaryota > Metazoa > Chordata > Testudines > Trionychidae > Pelodiscus > Pelodiscus sinensis. The sequence continues at coordinate 47,396,794 of NC_143059.1, forward strand.
TGAAAGCTCCTCCAGTGACTCTGGAACAGCACATTGGATTTCCTCCTGATTAAAGCATTAGTTAGCTGGATTTTTAACACAGTAAATACATAATAATGTGGGCTATATAAAAGACTTTAAATAATTGTAGCATTACTAAAGAAACAGTCTCAAATAAATGATACATGTTATTATTACAACTGTACTAAGCCATCTGGAAAACTGGCTTTTCATAATATTTCAGAGGAATAATATGTAAACACACATATCTACAATGCATTTTAAAAGCTCTATCATTTCATAAACACACACAAACACTACGTCATGCCCCATTTATGAAAGGATCCAAAATTATCTGTGGCTAATTATATTAATGCCAGTGATAAGAAGTTATAAAGAGACATTCATCCTCCTACAGCAGCTTCAGCTGTCAGAAGTGGGCCAGGCTAGGATTTGCAATTGCTTGGTGGGCCCTGGACTCTGTTCCCTCTGCTTCCCACTGGGAATGTTTAATTAAAATGGTCACTATTTGGAAATGAGTTAAATAGGACTACTCTCATGTTTAAAGTGGGCTATGTACCTTGCTGAATGCATTTGTTTATATTAATGTATGAATGTAAAATGTATTTATATTAATATTTAATAAAGTTACCTCTCTAAGTATGGATGTACAGGAGTGTTGTGAAGTCTTATATTTAAAGTATAAAGTCTTATACTTTATGTCCTGGAAAAAAGGAACCTTCCTATGTTGATCCTTTGACATCAAACTGATTAAGCATTCTATACTCCATCTAAATGGACTGTGAAAATAGCTGTGTCTTAGGTATTAGCCCCCCAATGAGCAACACCAGGCAGACACATTGAAAGTAATGAAGGAGATCATCCACCCACTCACTTCAGTGAGTTTAGTTAATGTAGCTTTGGCAGATTTTTAAGGTACTAAAGTACTAGGCATTTAAAAATAAAGTATACTACCAAAGTAAGATGTTACTGGAGTCTCTTTAAAATTATGGGAACCCAGAGTCAGGGAACCCAGCAGCCAGGGTGGTAGCACTGCCCAGTGACGAGGGGCATAGAGTCTAGTCAGGGGCAGGAGCCAGATCCCAGGGTAGCAGTGCAACCCAGCAGCTGAACCCAGCGGCCAGTATTGGAGCCTAGCTGGGTTTGCTGACGGAACCCAGGAGAGCCCAGAGTCTGTCAGCAGAGGGACCAGAATTGATCTCCCCTGATCTTTCAGACTCCCTTGTTTGGGACCACAAAGGTCCTAAGGGTGCAGGACCAGGCAGGTCCATACATTGATATCTTTGTGCAGGAGTGGTGGTTTACTAGAATTTGTTAAGTCTACATAGTCACCAGATAGTTAAATGACAGGAGGTACGTCTACACTACAACGTTAATTTGAACTAACTTAGTTCGAATTAGTTAATTCAAACTAAGCTAATTCGAACTAATGGATCCAGACTAAAAAACTAGTTCGAATTAGCGTTTTGCTAATTCGAACTAGCATGTCCACATTAAGTGGACCCTGAACCGGGCTTAAGGATGGCCAGAAGCAGTGCCGGCAGGGCATCAGAGGAGGACTTAGAGCGTGGAGATGCTGTCTCAGGCTAGACGAGGGCTGTGCTTAAAGGGTCCTGACCCCCACCCCGGACAGACAGTTCTCAGGGGTGTCCCGCTTGCAAACCAGTCCTAACTTGGATTGCCCGGAGTACCCACACTGGGCACATCACAGCACTCGGCCATCAGACCGGCTGCACTTGCCGCAGGCTGCCATCTGGAGAGAGGAGACAATTGGGGGGCTGCAGGAGAGCTTCCACCCCCAGAAGCCCGCAGAGCCACCCAGTCCTCCCCATCGGGGGCGCGTACCCCATTCCTCCCTCACCTCCTTCCACTTACCCTTCCCTAGCCCCACTTCTTGATGTACAAAATAAAGGACAATTGTGTTCAAAAATGGAATCTGTCTTTATTGAACAAAACTGGGGGAGACTGGGAAAAGGAGGTAGGAGAGGGGAAGAGAGAGGCTGGGAGAGGGGAGGGCAACTAAAATGATCAGGAGTTGGGAACAGGTCCCATATGAAGAGAGGCTAAAGAGACTGGGACTTTTCAGCTTAGAAAAGAGGAGATGGAGGGGGGACAGGATAGAGGTCTCTAAAAGCAGGAGTTGGGTGGAGAGGATGTATACAGAAAAGTTCTTCATTAGTTCTCATAAAGAAGGACTAGAGGACACCAAAGGAAAGGAATGGGTAGCAGGCTTCAAAGTAGTAAGAGAAAGTTGTTCTTCACAAAGCAAAGAGTCAACCTGTGCAACCTCTTGCTGCAGGAGGCTGTGAAGGCTACAACTAGAACAGAGTTTAAAGGGAAATGAGATCAAGTCATGGAGGTTGGGTCCATGGAGTGCTATTAGCCAGGGGTAGGAGTGGTGTCCCTGCCCAAGGTTTGTGGAAGGCTGGAGAGGGATGGCACGAGACAAATGGCTTGGTCACTGTCTTCAGTCCATCCCCTCCAGGGTCCCTAGGGTTGGCCACTGTTGGCAGACAGGCTATTGGGCTAGATGGACCTTTGGTCTGACCCAGTACGGCCATTCTAAGCTCAGGGCTCAGGGTTGGGGGTCTCAGTGGACCACCTTGATTTTCATGCACACCTGCTCCTGGGTGGCCAGGTTGGCAGCTCTCCTGCCCTATCCGGCCACTTTCCTGTGCCTAGTGCGGAGGTCGTGGACGAGGTCCACGATGTCCGCACTAGCCCAGGTGGGTGCCCACCTCTTGCGGTCCCGGGCAAGCTCCCAGGAGCTGCCAGTCTGGTCCTGGGAAGAGGAGGAGGGCTGGGGGGCATCAGGTGGGTGGCTCGATCCGTGCTAGGTGCAGGGTCTGCTGGCTGGGTGCTGGCAGGCTTGCACCTGGCACGGGCACCGTAGCCAGCCCGTGCCCCTTTAAGGGGTCCGGGGCTGGGAGGGAGGCAGACGAGTTTCCCTGGTGTTGGCCAGAGTGGCCACCAGGGAAAGCTGGGGAGGGCTAGCCTCCCACTAGTTCGAATTAAGGGGCTACACACCCCTTAATTCCAACTAGCTCGTTCGAACTAGGCTTAATCCTTGTAGAATGAGGTTTTCCCAGTTCGAACTAAGCGCTCTGCTAGTTCGAATTAAATTCGAACTAGCGGAGCGCTAGTGTAGCACCTATTAAAGTTAGTTTGAACTAACGTCCGTTAGTTCGAACTAACTTTGTAGTGTAGACATACCCAGGGAGTCTTGATGTGAGTTTACATAAACTGCTTCATAAACTCAACTTTTATTCAGACTGGCAAACATTTTCAGATCTTGCATTCCAGGATCCATAGGAGCCTTTTAGTCAGACAATGCAAAATATACAGGTGCTCTTTTACTTTGGACAGAGAAGTATCTACTGAAACATCCTCATTCACTTTAGATGTGTAAAAGGTGCATAGCTGAAGTCTGTGTGTATTCATTTATATATATTTTACAGACAAATTAATTGATTATTTTTCTAAGTAATGCACACAGTTGCAAAGCAAAGCAAGGACCATAATAACTGCAATATTAGATCAAAACTGTATTGCATCTACCCGTATATACATTGACCAGTACCAGATGTAGCAATGGAAGATGCAACTTACCCTGTGGTAGAAAATGTAACAATGTGCTTATCTGGGAAACGTTTTGCTGATGTCAGGCAGTTGGTGGTTGGCCTATGCTCTGAGATATGAAGAGACTTATGCTTGAAGAGAAAGCTAGAAGTTAATGTTAGATCTTTCGCAGCACAATAAATGAGGATTGATGTATACAGCTTTCATTAACTGTAGCTGGAGTGGTGAGCATAACTCCCTGCATGTTATTCTGTAAATCTTCAGTTTCTCAAAAAAGAGTAATTTCTTGAGCATTAATCTGCCATCTAAACTCAAGGGCTGCATCTAGACTGACAAATTTTTCTGCAAAAGCAGCTGCTTTTGCGGAAAAACTTGCCAGCTGTCTAAACTGTCCGCTTGAATTTCCACAAGAACACTGACGATCTCATGTAAGACTGTTAGTGTTCTTGCGGAAATGCTATGCTGATCCCATTCAGGCAAAAGCCCTCTTGCACAAATGCTTTTGCGCAAGAGGGCCAGTGTAGACAATGCGGTATTGTTTTGTGCAAAAAAGCCCCGATCGCAAAAATGGCGATCAGGGCTTTCTTGCGCAAAACCGTGTCTAGATTGGCACGGACGTTTTTCTGCAAAAAGTGCTTTTATCCCTCTTGAAATAAGGGATAAGGGATCTTTCGGAAAAGGCTTTATTTTTCGAAAGATCAGCATCTAGACTGGCACTTTTCTCCGACAAAGCTCCATGCCGAAAAAAGCGGCAGCTATTTTTATGCTAATGAAGCGTGGGAGATTTAAATCCCTGCTTCATTAGCAATTGCGATATGTCTAATTTACATCCCTTTTCCGAAAAAGGGATGTAGTCTAGACGTAGTCCTGTATTTCTAGTGTACAGTTCAAGATAATTATGTGGGCACGTTCTTTTCTTTTATGAAAGTTTGAAAGCTGCTTTCAAGGTGTTTTGCACAGAGGATGGCATATAAATAATCACTTTTACTTCATTCCAGGGTCTTAGGCAAAGTGTTAATTCCCTGCTATCTCATTTTATAAAACTTAGTATCAATGAAACTAATTGCATCAGAAACAGAGAGAGAACTTCACAAGCATTCCAACACACATAAATAAAACTACCAATTAGCTACCATCACTACAAAGCACTCTGTCTTCTTGACACACACTGTTTGTAAGTGTCTGTAACTGCAAAAGGAGTCATGGCACAAAGATGTCTCTTTCCTGCCTAACACATCTTTTTTCCTCAGGAAAAAAAAACTCTTTACAGGGATGTTTCTATTTCCTAGTGTTTCCCTATGCAAACTAGCCTTTCCAAAGTGGAACTGAATTTTAGAATGATTTGTATCTTTGTATTTGTGCTATCATCTGAGAAGGACTGATGTTTAGAACTTACACCATTCATATACTGTAACAGGTTTGGAGTGCTATTTACAGAAATAAGCTTTGTTTTCTCTCATTGAAAATTATATATGCTCCATTAAAGTAAACATAAATGATAAATGATACTTTTCAATAATATATTAGGTTCTTTTATCTCATGGTAGAAATATAGTAGCCAGACTAGAGACCAATGAATTGCAAGAAAGGAACGCATTGGTTTTGTCATATTTACATCAAATGTCTATTAAACTCAATAAAAAGGTTTTAACTAACTTCTCTAAGTTTAAGATTAGGCCCACTGCATATGTTTCCCTACATTAAAATATATATTTGCGGCCCCAGATCAGTAAAACATCCCTATTCAAGATGGTGTTAAAGCATTTATTTAGTTCCCTTGAAGATAATGAGGAATAAGAACTTCTTTCACTGCTGTCCTGCTGATGCTGGAGTTTGGGTTCTCTGAACTGCAACAGCTGGCAGAGTGAGCCAGGGAAGTCCATCTGAACCCCCTGATGAAAAGAGGAGCATTTAGAGCTGCAAACAGACCTGACCATGTGAAAGAATAACAGCAACAGAAAAGTAAAACTGGTATTTTACCTTACTGGGGAAGAAGGCAGAGAAGTCTGCACCACCTTGAAGCTTATCACTATCATAAGCCTCACAGCAGTGCTAGAAAGAAATTCTAAAGTGACACAGGCCAAACAAAAGAGGAGGATATAGACCTCTTTGTTACAGCCTTATGCACACTAGCTGCTCCATGAACTTTGGAGGACTTGATACATTCCCTGATTTGGGACAGGAATTTCTGGCGTGGCCAGGAGAGCCAGTAGCATTTCAGTATGATTTGTTTTATAGAAATAAGAAAAGAGTTTTAGGGTATGGAGTTTGGAGTGGAGCAATTATATCAGTAAAGCACTGGCCTTCCAATGATAGTACAATAGGACTACAAATCTCTAGAGACATTAATCATGTCAAGCACTTCCAAAGAGTTTGCAGAGCATGTTGATATTCCTCCAGCATAATTATGCAGATATTGAATATTGTCCAAGATGATTACTGGTGTTAACTGACCCCCTGGTTGGGACATGTACCCAGCATCAGCGTGTTTGGACGAATCGGATCAGGATACTGAATCCATTAACATAGTGAGTTTTCTCCCAATTTCAACAGCTATGTTGGTGGACAGCAGAGGGGTTATGGAAAGGATCATCCAACTATATGCAGTCCTGGGAGTGATACTAACAGTGTGGAAGAACAAAAGCCAAGTATGGGGAGAAACAGAACTGCAGTTTCAAATGAAAGATGAACACAATGTGCAGAAAAGAATCATATTGTGAACAGAGAGAGCTGTTGTCTCTGTCTTGTACTGGAAAAAAACCCTTACACTTGGGAATTGGTAGCAGTCTTAGACCAAACTTGAGAGCCTGTTTACTTGCCTGGGATGAATACACATCCTGAGAAATGGGTATGACACCTGCCGCTTGCATAACTGTTAGGAGAAAAAAACCTTTAAAAACAACAAATAGACTAGTAGCACCTTAAAGACTAACAGAACATGTAGATGGTATCATGAGTTTTCATGGGTGCAATGCACTTCTTCAGATGGCAGGAGACTGTCACCACATGATCATTCATAAAGGTGGGACAGGATTTGATGACAATGGATTACTATTCAAACTTTGGAGAGTGGATGCCCTGTTTGACACAAGACACAAATCATTGACTGGAAAGTTGAAGGCCCACTTTGTGAGACATAAGCTTCAGCCGGGTAGCCGAGTTAGTCTGTAACTGGAAAACCTTAAATAACAACAAATAGTCTAGGAGCACCTTAGGGTACGTCTATACTAGCCCCCTAGATCGATCTAGGGAGGCTAATGAGGGTGACCGAAATTGCAAATCAAGCCTGGGATTTAAATATCCCGCGCTTGATTTGCATGTTCCTGGCTGGTCGCCATTTTAGATGTTGACTAGCCTGAAGTAACTGCCCACGTCTACACACGGCAGTGAAACGGGATTCCGATTTAAAGCCCCTAATTCGAATTAGCTGGTAAGCCTCATTGCAGGAGGCATACCAGCTAATTTGAGTTAGGGGTTTAAATCGGAATCCCGTTTCACTGTTGTGTGTAGACGTGGGCAGTTATTTTAGGCTTGTCAATTTCTAAAATGACGACCGACCGGGAACATGCAAATCAATCACGGGATATTAAATACCGGGCTTGATTTGCAATTTTGGTCACCTTCATTACCCTCCCTAGATTGATCTAGGGGGCTAGTGTAGAAGTACCCTTAAAGAGTAACAAAACATGTAGATGGTATCATGAGCTTTCGTGGCACAACCCACTTCTTCAGATGACAGGAGTATTAGAAGTCCAGATCCAAGAATAAATAAGGGAATGGAGGAGGGCGGGATGAGGAAAAAATGAGGAAAAAAAGAGAGCTATGAGATATGGCATTCCAGATGGTATATTCACAGCCAATGGACCACAATTTGCCTTGGAAGAATTCAAGGAATTTACACACAAATGAGAGCTTTTCCACCAGATTTCATCCCCAACATGCCCAGGGTAATGATAATGTGAAAACAGCTAAGAGACAGTTACACAAAACTGGTTCCAACCCCTTGTTAGCATTTTTGGTACACAAAGGAATACGTCATTACAGGGGCACCAAAACAGCCCAACTCACACACTGATAGGAAAAAGGATCAAATCATGTTCCCAGAGAGGGGAGACCTTCTATAGGAGACACTACCACGAAGAGATGTGCAACAATCAGAGAAAACAGACACTAGAATGCAATCTACCGCCTTTGGAGACAAGCAGTCCTGAGATGATTCAGCCATTAAAGTCACACCAGACAGAGTGATCTAAAATAGTCATGGTGGATGCAGTAGCACCCAGGTCATATAAGGTGTCTACACAAGAGGGAGAAGTACTTTGGTCACTTCCACAGCATTGACATAATCTGTTTGCAAGCAACTCATGTTATAGAATTATACGACTAGAAGGGACCTCAAAAGGTCATCTAGTCCGGTCCCATTCACTTGTGGCAGAACTAAGTATTAGATCACCTGACAGGCATTTGTCTAAAGTGCTCTTAAAAATGTCCAATGACGGAGTTTCCACAACCCTCCTAGGCAATTTTTTCCAGTGTGTAACCCATCTCTCTGGATGGCAATTGTTCATAATGTTTATAGTAAAATTTTTCTAAAATAGGGCAGATGTACCATGTGTAGTGGAAGTGGAGTCAGAAGGCCCATGCTGTGTTCCTTTGAGGGATTCTTAGGGTGTATCTAGACAGTGGGCACTATTTCAGGATATTTTTGGTATCCCAAAATAGCATTTTCCACATCTTAACAGCACGCCAATTATTTTGAAATGCAATCGAAATAATGGGATTGCTATTCTGACATCCCAGTAAACCTCATTCCATGAGGATTAAGGGATTTGTTGGTATAGCGGGCTACTTTGAAATTTGGCACTCTCTCGATAGCACAAAATTTCAAAATAGACTATCTCAAAATAAGCTCGAAATAACGTATGCAATTTGTGTAGCTCAAATTGCATAGCTTATTTGGAGCTAGCACTGCTGTGTAGATGCACCCTTATTGAGGGGACCCTGAGATAACAAACAACAGGTGAAATATAATATAGTTTATTTTTTTCCAACTTTACCTGCATTCAGTTTTAAATCATAGAATCATAGAGCTGGAAGCGACCTTAGAAGGCCATCAAGTCCAGCCCCCTGCCCAATGCAGGAGCAATGCCAACTAAATCAACCCAGCCAGGGCTTTGTCAAGCCGAGACTTAAACACCTCTAGGGATACTTCCCTAGGTAACCCATTCCAGTGCTTCATCACCTTCCAAGTGAAATAGTTTTTCCTAATATCCAACCTAGACTTCTCCTACCGCAACTTGAGACCATTTTTCCTTGTTCTGCTATCCATCACTACTGTGAACAGCCTGTCTCCAGCCTCTTTGGAACCTCCCTTCAGGAAGTTGAAGGCTGATATCAAATCCCCCTTCACTCTTCTTTTCTGCAGACTAAATAGACCCAACTCCCTCAGCCTCTCCTCATAAGGTTATATGCTCCAGCCTCCTAATCATTTTGGTTGCTCTCCGCTGGACCCTCTCCAATGCATCCACATCCTTCCTGTAATTGGCCCAGAACTGGACACAATATTTCAGATGTGGCCTCACCAGAGCTGAGTAAAGAGGAATAATCACATCTCTGTATCGATTGGCAATGCTCCTCTTAATGTAACCTAATATTCCATTAGCTTTCTTGGCTACAAGCGCACACTGTTGACTCATGTCCAGCTTCTCATCCACTGTAACCCCCAGGTCCTTTTCTACAGAACTGCTACTTAGCCTGACGGGATTCTTCCGTCCCAAGTGCAGTATTCTACACTTGCCCTTGTTGAACCTCATCAGATTTCTTGTGGCCCAATCCTCCAATTTGTCTAAGTCACTCTGGACTCTATCCCTGCCCTCCAGCGTATCTACCTCTCCCCCTAGCTTAGTTTCATCCTCAAATTTGCTGAGAGTGCAATCCATCCCCTCATCCAGGTCATTAATAAAGATGTTGAACAAAACCGGTCCTAGAACCGAACCTTGAGGCACTCCGCTAGAAAGCGACCACCATCCTAACATTGATCCGTTGATCACTACCTGTTGGGCCCGGCCTTCCAGCCAGCTTTCTATCAATTCATCCATTTATCCAATCCACATTCCCTTAACTTGCTGGCAAGAATATTGTGGGAGACTGTATCAAAAGCCTTGTGAAAGTCAAGGTATATCACATCCACTGACTTCCCCATATCTACAGAGCCAGTTACCTCATCATAGAAGCTAATCAGATTGGTCAGGTACGACTTGCCCTTCATGAATCCATGCTGACTATTCTTGAACACCTTCCCCTCTTCCAAGTGCTCCAAAATGGATTCCTTAAGGATTCCCTCCATGATATTTCCAGGGAGTAAGGTAAGACTGACCAGCCTATAGTTCCCTGGATCATCCTTTTTCCCTTTCTTAAAGATGGGCACTACATTTGCCTTTTTCCAATCATCCGGGATCACTCCCAATCTCCACGACTTTTCAAAGATAATGGCCAAAGGCTCCTCAATGACATTTTCCAACTCCCTCAGTACCCTCAGAGGGTATGTTTACACTAACCCCCTAGTTCGAACTAGGGGGGCTTATGCAGGCATTCGAACTTGCAAATGAAGACCGGAATTTAAATATCCCGGGCTTTATTTGAATGTTCCCATCCGGTCACCATTTTTAAATGCCACTACTCTGGACTAATTGCCTGTGGCTACACATGGCAGTTAAACAGTAATTTGAACTAAGGACTTAGTTCAAATTACCATTTAACTGCCACGTGTAGCTGCGGGCAGTTAGTCCAGACTAGTGGAATTTAAAAATGACAACCAGATGGGAACATGCAAATAAAGCCTGGGTTATTTAAATCCCAGGCTTCATTTGCAAGTTTGAATGCCTACATTAGCTTCCCTAGTTGGAACTAGGGGGCTAGTGTAGACATACCCAGATGTACTAAGTCCAGACCTATGGATTTATGTTACCTTTTCTAAATAGTTCCTATCCTGTTCTTTCTCCACCAAGGGCTATCCACCTTCGTCACATATTGCATCACTTAGCACTTTAGTCTGGGAGCTGACCATGTCCGAGAGGACAGAGGCAAGGAAAGCATTAAGTACTTAAGCTTTCCCCACATCATCTGTCACTAGGTTACCGCCCTCATCCAGTAGGGGCCCCACATCCTCTCTGATCACCTTCTTCATGCTAACATGCCTGTAGAAGCCTTTCTTGTTATCCTTCACATTCCTTGCGAGTTGCAATTCCAATAGCGCTTTTGCTTTCCTGATAACTCCCCTGCATTCTCGAGCTATACATTTATACCCCTCCCCAGTCATCTGTACAAGTTTCCACCTTTTGTAATCTCCCTTTTTGTGCTTTAGTTCACCAAGGATTTCCCTGGTGAGCCAATCCGGTCTCCTACCATATTTGCTTCTCTTGCTACACATTGGAATGGTTTCTTTCTGTGCCTTTAATAAGGCTTTTTAAAACTCTTTTATTCTTTTTATAATGTAACAAGTACCTGATATCATATTTCTCCTATGGGCTATTGGAGTCACAAGGAATTAGGTGGGAGACCTGGCAATTATGATAGATTTTCAGGCTCCATGGGCAAAAAATGAAGCATTCTTTAATATTGTTAGTTTGTAAAAAAGAGTAATGGTCAGCTTAAGAGTCATCTATTCTTAAAAAACAAAAAGCTTAAGAAGTGAAAAGTGAATAAGAATATCTTCTATAAATCTCACACATATTACATTGCCTTCTATTTTAGTTTCTTGTAACAGTAACCCTTCTGCCAGTGGGTGCTGGGAGCAATAGGGGCTATGTTTTTTTATCTAGAGGTTCCTTTTCAAAAATACAACACTGAACTGGTTCAAGTATAGGCACCAATTCTATGGGTGCTCTGGAGCTTCAGCAACCACAGAAAAACAATGCTTACTATCCAAGCGTGGAGCTTGAGCTGGGTGTGTGATAAGTTCTGGGCTGCTAACAACTTCTGCCCTAGGGCCAGGGAGTTTGTTTATAAATAGGGACAGGGTGATTTAGATATGAAGAGACTTGTCATTAAATTAACAAAGATTAAGGTAGGAATAAATAGTCCCTTTTCAGAATAGGGAGAGGTAAATAGTTGTGTCTCCAAAGGACTTATACTGGAACCAAAGCTGTTCGGCATGTTTATAAATAAACTGAAAAAAGAGGTAAACAGTGAGGGGCCAAAGTTTGCAGATGATACAAAATTACTCAAGTTAGTTAAGTTCAAAACAGACCGCAAAGACTTACAAAGGGATTTCACAAAACTAGTTGAGTTGGCAACAAAATGGCAGATGAAATTCAATGCTAAATGCAAAGTAATGCACATGACAGAATATATGCGCATGTCCCAACTATACATACAAAATGATGGTACCGTAATTCACTGTTATCCATCAAAAAAGAGATCCTGGAGTCATAAGAATCTTTCCAGCTGTACCTTTCTCACCCTGAACACATTCTCCAACTTCGGAAGATTTAAAAATTCTCGCCATTCATCAATGAGACAACTGCAACTGAAGAATATAGCTGACTTTGACATGCATCAGAACAACACAAGGCAACCTATATGTAAATAAGATTGCTGACAGTTTTATCTAGAAAGCTGCAGTGAGACATAATGGCTTTAAACTGCAATGTTAGTGAAGGCAGTTCATAGGTGATTGCAATTATTTAAATATAATGCAATTCATGATAATGTGATTATGTCGTTCATAACAAGTTGTATGCTTATTAAAATACTAAAGATCTCAATGACAGACACATTCAATAACTAGAATATTAAAAGGTATATAAATATGCTGAAAATAACCTCCTCCAAAACTGGCAAAGTGCCCCCCTCTCTCACACACCTCTTCAAAAGCACCTACTGGCAAAAACAAAAGTCAGTGTCCATGGGCTTTAGACCCCATCCAGTTCCTGGGACAATTACACACAAGCCTGAGTACCTCAGAGAGGCAATATTTCCCAACTTGCAAGCACGGAGTCTGAATGTCACAAAGACACTTTAATGAAAGGAGGGAAGTCACCCAACATTAATTAGAGAAAATGCCAGTGGAGCCCATCAGACTGTAATGATATATGTGCTGTACTGCTTTACTTGTTTCTATTGAAATTACTTCATTTATGTCCATTAACATTCCCATTTAGGCTGTTTTTAGCTGCTTTCTGAAATGCTCCTGCCTAAGGGGGAAATTATTCTAATTTGGTCCCCTAATCCAGCAAAGCACTTAAGCATATAATTAGCTTTCAGTGTGTGCTAAGGACAGTCTTAAATACTTTGAAGAACTGGAATTGTGGAAAAGCTGAGGAGATACTCTAGGTCAAAGGTATCAAACTCATTCTGAGAAGAGGGCCAGCTTTCCTGTTTGTTTATGGTCCCTGGGTTTGGACATATAATTCAGGGTTTCATACTTCTCTCAACCCACAGCAAATCTCTCACCTGATGTCATAGCAAGCTTTACACAGGCATGAAGGGGTAAATAAAGTTTTTATATAATAACAACATTTTAATTTATTATTGGTAACAATTTTCCCTTTTTGTGATAAAAATTTGCATTGCATTAAGTGACTGCAGTTTCACTCTATTTGTCCAGTCCTTTTGTCAAGGCTGTTCCCCACTCTGGCACGACAAATGCAGAAGTTGGGGGCCCCCCAAAAGTACTCCAAAACCTTGCCTCTACAGGATCTGGTAGAAAACCTCCTAATATCCAGAGTATGGGGACTCCACTTCCACCATCAAGTGCTTTTGAACCCACAAATGGGGTGGAAACTTGAAACCAACCCTAGGGGTACCCCAAGCTCTTTTTCCCAAAAAGAGCTTAAAAAAGAAAAGAGGAAAAACAAGCTTCAGTCTCTGGTAGCTGACCCCTCAGTCAGGCATGCAAATACACACAGATAGACCTTCCAGGAAACAAAGATCGACCAATACTGGGAAATTGGAAAAAAGAAACAATAGTTTATTGTCAAAACAAAACTACAGTTGCAAGCATAGTAAATTGGCTATAAAGAAAGAGCCACCATTGATATACTCAGGGAGAGTCCCTGGGCTGAAAGCTTAGTTACAAAAGAGAAAAAAAAACACTTAGCAAGCTCAGACATTATTTCCAAATCCCCAAACAAGGAAAACAATAAACCCTGATGGACTATCTAAACTTTTCCATACTTACACATTTTAAGAAGTCCATTTTTGGAGAGAGAAGCATCTCCCATTTCCCTCAATAGCTGGGAGAAACTGCTCTCAAGCTCAAAACAAAGGAGAGAGATAGAAAAAAACCTTTTTTCCAGTTTAAAATTCCTACCTGCATTGTTATTGGCTGACCACCTGATACCTTGCTAGGTACAGAGTTAACCCCTTAGCCACCAGGTTCTGGTCAGCACTCCTGATTATGACACCCCTATTTTCACATTCATTATCACTTGGTAGGAACTCCTACCCATTTTAGACTAGAATTATTTTCTGCTTATTGTTTCTCATCCTTCTCAAATATCTTTTTTCTGTTTTTCTCCTTTTCTCCAGTTAAAAGTTTCCTCTGTTCTCTCCTCTGCAGTTTACTCCCAGTAGCAACTACTAATTTCCACCCCTGGACAGCTCCATTCCCACCATCTTTACTGATCTTTCAGGGAATGAAAGCAGAAGAGAATGAGATGTCATCACTGGTCTTTGGAGTTGGCATCCCAATGAGATAAATAGAGGGCAGGCTAGTTCATCTCTTTTCAGATATAGCTTCAGAGAGCTCATCTAGAGTGCACTCCTCTCTCGAAAGAGGAATGCAAATGAAGCAGATTGAAAATTCAAATAAAGTGCGGATTTACAAATCTTGTGCTTCATTGCGTAATCTAATCTGAGCGCTTTTTTGAAAAAGGAGTTTTTGACAAAAAACCCGCAGTCTAGATGGGGTTCTTTAAAAAAAAACTTTTTCGAAAGAATCCGTACACCTCATTTTTTCAGAAGTATAGTTTCTTTCAAAAAGGGGATTTTTTTTCAAAAGAACCCTGTCTACATGGTGGGGATTTTTTTTTTCAAGAAAGACTTTTTCAAAAAAGCACTCGGACGTGATTATGCAAATGAAGCATGAGATTTGTAAATCCACGCTTCATTTGAATTTTTGATCTGCTTCATTTGCATTCCTCTTTCAAGAGAGGAATACAGTCTTGTCTTAGCGAGATTGTTGGAATCCTCAGCAGAAATTTGGAGGGTTTCCTCTGCTACCATGAAGGCTAGTAACATATTTAGAAAGAGCTATTATTCTGCACAATAGAAATGTGTCAACCAGGCTACACAAATATACTCTCGAACCAGCTCTAACCCAACCCAAGTATTGTATGTTTGGGCTTTGAACTGTTTCTTAGTGGTTAGGGATCTCTACTTCTCCAAGGCTCTCACTTCAGAGAGGTAGCCTAGAGCATAGTTCTTCAACCCATCTGTGGCTGTAGACTCAAACTCTCTCCCTGGCTCATGAAACGAGGCAGGGCAGTCAGGCCTATTCTCGATAACACACACAAACAGATCAGGAAGAGCCCCCCACAAGATAACAAGGTACTCCAGAACACAGCACCCAGTAAGGAGCCAGCATCCTAGTCACATCATACCTTGGTTAACAGCTGACCTCCCCACTCTGAGACAAGAGATGAGCATCTCAACTGCAGACTTCCACCCAGTTCTGGGAACTGGGTAGAGCCCCAAGCAGGGGTGAACTGGCCCAGTGCAATACCGGGAATATCTCGGTGAGCCGCCATCCGGTGGGCCGTTGTGTCCACATGCCATTGCTCCTCACTCCGAGTGGCTCCATGTCCATGCTGTATGGGGCATGCAGAACCCGACCCGCCGCCTGTGCCACATGCTGGACATGACGCAGGGGCCGGGGCTAGAGGGGTACGCAGGGATAACGTCATGGGAAGGGCCGTTCTCAACCCATTTCCCTGGCCTATTTTGATTGCCAGTATGCTCCTGGCCCCAAGAAGCTGTTAGAGTTACTTGAATACTTCCCTAAGAGCAAATTGGAATGAGTCTGGATCCTAGAGTCCTATGATCCTAAAGTTTATTCCATACTGCAGCCATGTCAATCTTAAATTCTTGTATTCAGGATATTTGCTATCATTTATATAAGCTAGCAGGCTACGCCCTATGCTCACTACGCTCACCAACCTCCCGGTCTCTGGCCACTTTCACTTTCGTCGCCAGAGAATGAGAGTGTGGTGACATTCTGTTGCCCTGCAGGAAAAACTTTTTTAAACATAAAGAGAGATAAGGCGATGTGTATTAATCAAACATGCAAATCAGGACACGGAGTCATTTATAATGACTCTTCAACTTTTGGAACCTCCAGCAGATATGGTCTCATTGCTCCCATTAATATTTCTCTGAGCACAGTTATACTTACACACAAGTTGTTAAATCATTATTCTTTTGCAACTCAAGGTGCCTTAATCATGAAAAGCTACCTGTGAGTCTGTGTTAGATTCTTTATTGTTAGTGCTTAAGTATTATTCCATTCCTGACGGTTATATTCAATTCATTTTGAAAACTTATGTTATGACATTAAACCAAATCCAGAGTGCTTATCGGGCATTTGCATACCAAAGCAATCTATTGCAAAGATTGCTTTTTTATGAGCATGAAGTGCGAAAAAGCACAAATATTTATTCCTTAAAGGTTATGATTGCCTTATATCAATCAAGTGTATCAGGGTAAGCATAAGATACCCTTACTAAACAAGTGGACTTGTTTCAAATAGATGAAGGAAAAAGAAAACCCTGAATGAATGAAAGCTTTGAATTAATTTCTTCAGTCATGATGAGAGCTGCACTATTCATTTTATACTAACTAAATGTGAAAATATATCAACAATGAGAAAACAGCTCAAGAGCTAATGGAAATAATAGAGAATCATGTCTGAACATACAACATGAGCGTTGACAGAATGAATAGAATGAACCTCTCAAATGGTGCATGTTTATTAATCATATGGAAAACTATACAGAAATAATGAATTGTGTACCATAACAAATACAACTACACCAATTTCCAAAGTTAGGCATATAAAATGGTACCATGCATTTATGAATCCTTAATTTATGTATGTAGTTACCCGATGTACCTAGGCATCTCATAATGTGTTTGCATATATTTGTGAGCATTTTTGCATGCCTAGCTTTGAATTACTGCCCCACTTACTTCTCACACACTGTGTGGTTAGTGTGACAGATATGGCAGTTTCTTTTAAAAGCTTTTAAATTAAATTTAAGTATGTTTAAAGTCCTTTGTATTAAATCAAAAGTTTATGTGTTACTGTGGGCCTGGATGATCAAAGAACTATAACGAACAATATGGCAGACAAGAATGAATGATGGGACAATATGTATGAAGTTGATTTCCTGGGAAATATCAAGGGAGAGGTGAATGTAAATTCTCCCCCTCTTGCCAACAGTTTCCTCAGCCCTTTGAAGCAATGCCACTTAGGAGAGGGCCATTGTCTGTTGATTACCTGTTCCCAGGATCCCAACATCAAAGGCCCAAATTGTGTAAAGGAATGTCATTCTGATCCATGGGTATACTTGTTCAGAATTGAAGTTGTTATGAATTTGTGATCACAGGAGAAAAAAAAAAGCCTTTGAAAAGTTTAAAGGACTGAAACATGTCAGAACCCAGGACAGAACTGAGGTGATCTCTGGTAAGCTTGTTAGTGTGTATGTAGGGTCTTTTATGGTTTTAATATTTTTTTCCTGTAATCTAACATTAAGAATAAATCTCCTTGCCAAGAAAGGGCTATGTAGTAATTTATGCTTCTAGGGAATTAAACTGTTTGTATGTCTACAGGCTGCAGCTGCCACTGCCAATCTTCCAGGGTTTGAATTAGTGGGTCTAGTTAAGACCACTAACTTAAAGTGAGGGAGTACTCTGGTCCATGCCGGCTACTCTGCTTTCATAAGAAGTAAGGGAAGTTGAAGGAAGAGTGTTCTGCTTTGTAGACAGCACCAAAAGTAGAGTTATGGTACTTTGACTTCAGCTACGCAATTAACATAGCTGAAGTTGCATGTCTTATTTTGACTACCCTGTAGTGTAGACACAGCCTTTGTAGCCTGTGAAGGGAAAGCAAAGGATAGATGCTTAGGCAGTGTGATTTGGTAGGGAACTCATTGTTCACAGAGAACCGTGCAGGCTGGGAAAACCCTGGTTGGGTTAGAGGGCAGGAAGAGAGAGAGGTGGGTCTCCACCCAAGAGAGGAGTCAGTTAGGGTATGTCTACACTACCACCCTAGTTCGAACTAGGGTGGTAATGTAGTCAACCGGAGTTGCAAATGAAGCCTGGGATTTGAATTTCCCGGGCTTTATTTGCATGTTGCTGGGCGCCGCCATTTTTAAATGTCCACTAGTTCGGACTCCGTGCCCCGCGGCTACACGCAGCACGAACTAGGTAGTTCAGACTAGGCTTCCTATTCCGAACTACCTGTACTCCTCGTTCCTCGTTCCACGAGGAGTACAGGTAGTTTGGAATAGGAAGCCTAGTCCAAACTACGTAGTTCGTGCCGCGTGTAGCCGCGGGGCACAGAGTCTGAACTAGCAGACATTTAAAAATGGCGGCGCCCGGCAACATGCAAATGAAGCCCGGGAAATTCAAATCCCAGGCTTCATTTGCAACTCCGGTTGACTACATTGCCACCCTAGTTCGAACTAGGGTAGTAGTGTAGACATACCCTTAGGGAGTTTGCTGGACCACAAAGGGGAGTTACAAGTGCAATTGCCCTGAAGTCTGATAGTCACAATTGCAATTTTTTTCATGTGTGCAGGAACAAACATTCCATGGCTAACTACAGGATGGCACTGCCTTTGTTTATATTTGTGACTCATTCTAAAACAATTCTAGGTGTTTTTGGTTAGTTGGTTTTTGTGGCTAAGACATGCTGGGGTTCAGGTTTTCAGGCTGGAGATCAGATTGCTCTTCTCCCAAGGTTTTGGCTCGAAAAAATGGCTCTCTTGTCAGACTTGGTGTGCTCTCTAGATTTTTCAGCATTTGATGCTGCATGTGAACAGAATCCAGCTTAGAAAGAAAACCACAGAAAAAAAGGTTTAGATCTGCCGATAGGAACCCAAATCTCTTCTTTTCCCTACAAAATTAATGATGTGAAGGGATGGACTTGAAATTCTGATTCAAGCTCATCTCTAACATTTTTTAAGTTGATTTTGTTCTCCAAATGGAAATACTATTTTTGCTTTTAACTACAGTATAGGAAATGAGAAAAACAGTTGTAAGCGCATATAATGATATTTCAGCTCGTCAGCAGCCACATAGTTGTGACAAAGGACTTCAGTGTGTTTCTAAAAAGATTCAATTAGTGTGGGCAATGAGAAATGAGTTATATTGATTACATTTTTATAGAAATCTTTGGTTTGAGGGTGTGAAAGTTGAAATAGATATAAATGAATACAGGGTACCACAGGTGATCTGGGCTCAATCCTGCACAAATCAACATTAACACAAATCTCCCATTCATTTCAGAGGTGCAGGATCAGACCCGATATATACATTAAATGATAGCTTACCTCAGGCAAGGTCAGGCGATCTACGCATTAGTTGATGGGAAGGACATGCAGTATTGACCACGTGTATTATACCTAAGTTCAAACCTTGTTTTAGCTCACAAGTAAAATGGAATAAACTTAAAAAACAACAAATAGTCTAGTAGCACTTTAAAGACTAACAAAACATGTAGATAGTATCATGAGCTTTCGTGGGCACACCTGTACAGACTAACTTGGCTATCCCCTAAAGTAAAATGTGGTTAGTCTCATTGTAATTGCCATTTGTCTGCATCATTGAATCAGCACTCAGTGTCATAAATGGAAGTCATTGATTACAGGAACCTCAGCAATGTTTCACTGTAAATACTGAAGAAACTTAGGCAAAATTATGTGGATGAAAACAAGCAAGTGTAATCAGACAATTGTAATGAATACTAAGTTGGCTCTCATGTTAAATGCACAAAAATAATAAATAGCAGCAATTGCAAATCTTCTTATAGAAAGGAAAAAATTTGACCTTGGTATTTTTTTTCATAGATGAGATCCTCTCAGCTACTTAGAAGTTATTTTTATTACCTGTCTGGGATGAGTCTATACTATTGACCTTTGCCACGTTGACGTGTTTCAGTCAAAGGCAAAAACTGGTGCTGTGAGATAAACATTCCATGGAGAAAGGAAAGAATAGATTCTTCTCTTGTTTTATGTGGGGTATTTTTTCCCCATGAATGAGCAGTTTTAACTGCTTGAAGTGGTATAGAGGTTGTGTTGGTGGCAGAATGTGCGTATACAGCTGTTCAATCAATTGACTCTCCAGGTGCACTGGGCATGGCCACTTTCCAGTCAGTACCACTCATTTCAGTATAATGTTTACATTGCACGTCCATAGCCTTTTCATTTAAAATATGATCTGCCACTAGGAAATGGCTCAGCAGTATAGTGCAGTATGGGCTTTCAGGGAATTTGGCTCCTAGGTTGTGTCTAGATTACAGGGTTTTGTCAACAAAAGTGGGCTTTTGTCTACAAAACTATACCTGCATCTACACTACCACCACATTCTGTTGACAGTAAGTCGACGGAATGCAGCAGTTTTGTTGACGGTGGTAAACTTCATTTTACGAGGAATAACTCCTTTTTTCGATAGTACTCTGTTGAAAATAGGCGCTATTACATGCAAATTATGCTTTTTTGAAAGACAGTGTCTAGACTCTCTTTTGAAAAGCGGCTTGCTTTGTTGACACTACTGATTGTAGTCTAGATGCTCTTTTTCGACAGAGGCTTTGTTGACAGTATGCGTCAACAAAGTCTCTGTTGGAAAAGGCGTGCAGTGTAGACATACCCTTAGAGTCTGCCTGCAAATTATGGGGAAATATGAAAATATTGATAATATGAGAAAACAATACATGACATTCTCCCTCTTAATTTTATAAATGAAGCTTGTCATTATCTTGAAAATTATACATTCATACTAGTTATCTATCCTTTCCTCTCTTTTCCTTCCTAAAGGAGATAACAAGAAACTTATTATGTATATATTGATTCTTGCCTCATCAAAATTAGAAGTGTAAATACCATTTTAACTTGTTTCTGTATTTTTATCAAGTGGTAGGAAAATAATTCCTCCCTGCTATCAACAATACTATTTTATAAAGTTAAAACTAGCAGGCTGCACCCCCTGTTCACTATGGTTGCCAAATGCCCTCTCTCCTGCTGTTCTCGCTTTTGCTGCCAGAGACCCAGGCTTGCTTTGCTCACCAACGTCCCTCTCTCTGGCCACTTTCACTTTTGTGGTCAGAGAGCTTAAAAATGTGATGATGTCAATTCTGTCAGCCAGCGGGGAAAACTTTTTTATATATAGAGAGAGATCATATATTTAATTTCTGAGCATGCTTATGTAGTATACGTCAGAGCATAGCTATAAATTATAACTTAATAAATGGACTTTCAATAAATTTGAAACAAGATTTTAATGAATCTTGTTTCATTAAGAGGATACGGTAGGAAGTCTTTATAAGACAGGAAACACCTGATCTGAATGATATCCTGTGGAGATTTCTTGTATATTCAAAAATATTTGAGACTCAGATAGCAGAATCCTTGTGAGCAGTAGTTGTTTCTCAGAGTTAGTTTATCTTCTAAAAGCCTGTTCCTATCAAACTTAACGTACGTGTTGCCATTCACTTCAATAGGAGCAAAGGCAGGCCGTACAAAAGGAATCATCACCACTTGAATCTCCTCAAAATGGAGAATGGTTTGATATCTTGTTAGCAATTGCCAAGTTCAAAAGCTTCAGTATTTAGTAAAATACTATTTAAGGTGCTTATTACTATGGTATCTAATTAATCTCTTCTGAAAGTTCTATTTTGGAGTCTTCCACTGAGTGTGTATATATTAGATTAATTACAATAAACTGTAAAATGATTCCTTCCTCATTCTACTCACATGTCTTATAAGAATTTTTCATTACTGATTTAATGACTAAAAAGTAAGAAGGGATAATAAAATGCTTTTTTACTGGAGTATTTCCCACAGCTGCTGGCAATTAAACTTTTTGGCTTTTCCCTCATGTAACCCCTACTGGCTCATCAAGGGTAATTGCCAGAAGGTAACTATTATCCCACAGGGATGGGATAGCAGGAAGAAGACTGTGGACTGTTTTCGTTAGGAGATTAAGCAAGCCAGAGAGTTCTTATTGCATCTTCTATTCCTTCTGCTCCACCAAAACGTTTGCAGCTTAGATCATCCGTTTGAGCACTTCTTCTGCTAGCATTTCCTTGCTTTATTCCATGCTGTCCCTTGTGCTTGGAAAGCCCTCCAGGATTATTCCACAACGCCACTGCCTTCTCATCCTTCATTTCCTTCAAGATGCACATCTGCTGTAATGTGTACAATAAATCAGCCAATCATGAATAAATATATTGTGCAGCAGTTATACTGTACTTCAGATGATTGTGAATCATCATGAGCTTTGCAACCATACGATCTTATTTCTATTACCATAAGAACATATGGGCCCTTCTCTCCAAGTGTCTGTCATGCTTACTTGTGTGCCTGTACAATGAAGTGTCAGTCCTGTTGTTATCTTTGGATGCAATAAAAATACAGATCTGTTTCTTAATGTATAATGCATTCCTTTTCTATGTATTGCCTGATTTAAGTCTTTTTTGCCTCTGATTGAATTCTGTTTGATGTAAATCTTTGTTTCATATTGAAGACTTGCAGCGTCCTTTTTCTTCCTTCTGCACTAGTTCCCAAGGTATTTCAAAAACAATGTCATTTTCATGCATCCATTTTTTGGATCAGTAGCTAATCCTGCACCACCTCTGTACAGCATCAGTGCACATCAGTGCATGAACAAAATATAGGCCCAGTTCCTACTAATATGATAAAGTGCTATTGGATCATTAATCTCCTCCTAGAGCTGACATGCCTTAGACATTCAGCTCTCAGATGAAAGTCTCTGATACAGATTACACATGTGCACAGGATGCAGTTTACCAACCTCAGAAGATTGAAGGGCTAGAAGTGAGCTTGCGGTTAAAGAAAACTAAAAAAATGTGTATTACTAATATACCAGGAGGCTCAAGTACCAATAGCAAAAGCAACATGCTTATCACTTCTAAGCCCAAAATAACTATCTATCTCCATGGATTCAGAGACCTGTTCCTCAATATTTCTGACAGTTCCTCAATGCTCTAAACACATTTGGACTCTCGTTTGATTTAAGGTTGTCCCACACTCCTAATGTCTCTTAGAGCTAGAAAGCATGCTTGTACCACTGGTATCTGTGTCACTTTCACCATATAAAAATGAAACAAACTTGAAATAAATAGCTTCAGGGGGTAGCCCAGTTAGTCTATTACAGAAAAAAACAACAAATGGTCTGGTAGCACTTTATAGACTAACACAGTGGTCCCCAACCTTTTGGGATTGCCGGGCGCCTGGGGGCGGGGCTGCTCACTTTTGCATGTACGGGGGCAGGGCCACTCACAGGCCACGTGACTGGGGGTGGGGCCAAGCATGCGCCACACGCCTGAGGCCAGCAGCGGCATGTGCAGCGATCCCGGGCAGGGACTGCCCCGGTTCCACGGGGCCGGGGCCGGCAAGGGCACGTGCGGCGCACATGGGGGTGGGGCCAGGGCCAGGGCTGGCAAGGGCACGCGCAGTGCACCCAGGGCCAGGGCCGGCCATGCGCCTGGGGCTGGCACCTGCTGCACGCCCGGGGGCGGGGCCAGCCCAGGTTGCTCCGCGGGCGCATGTAAAGGGCCCGGCGGGCGCCATGGCGCCCGCAGGCACCAGGTTGGGGACCACGGGACTAACAAAACATGTAGATGGTATCTTGAGCTTTTCGTGGGCATAGCCCACTTCTTCAGATGATCAGTCATCGGATGATCAGTCATCTGAAGAAGTGGGTTGTGCCCACGAAAAGCTCATGATACCATCTACATGTTTTGTTAGTCTATAAAGTGCTACCAGACCATTTGTTGTTGTTTTTTTAAAATAAATATATCACTTTACCTGTTTCCTGTATCATGTTATTATGTCTTGGAGACATTCTGGCTTATACTAGTTTATATTTATAAAACTGCATCACCACTAGTATTCACTGAACTACAATTATCTATCTCCTCTTTTTAAATAAATTCTAGCTCTTCCTTCAGTACTTGTCATTTTTGGCAGTGCTTAATATTAATTTATTTATTTTCCTGGGTGGTTCCTTAGTAATTGTAACCTGTTATAATAACTTTTTCTTTCTAGTTCTTTCAAGCATTATGATATCAACTAAATTTATATTTTTGCCACTTCTGCTGCAGCAAAAGTTAGGATCGTATAAAAAATGAAACACCATTAAAATGACTTTTACTAAGGGTTTATTTTTAATCTTCTTCACTTATGATCAGGATAGACGTCATAGTGCTGGCTAAATTCCAGTCTTCATCTGGGAAACTGTAATTGATAATTGGAAAAAACAATATATTAAAATAGCAACTTAAAAACCCATTACTTGGAGAAGACAATAAATATTAATCAGTGATCTTGAAGTTGTAATTTGTAGAGGTTGTAGGCCCAGATCATGTACAGCCAGGCCTGTGCATGGGGGTCTTCCTCTGTTTCAAAGTGGAGGTGAGACATATCTGTGGTATAGTCCCTAGGCTCCATGCTGACATGTGGAAATGGGTGTTAAGCATTGTCCTCACCAGCATGAAACCAATTAAAGTTAATGCAGCCTGTACATACATACATTATATTTTTGCAGACTCCTCTTTGCTTTACAAACCCTTTGAATAGGATCAAGAGAAGGTGTGGGCAATAATTTGTGAAGGAGGGGGCCACTCCTAGAATTTTCTAAGAGGTCGAGGGCCACGCTCGTCCATTATATTAATGGAGGAAGTGCGGGGTCTGTGATGGAGGTTGGGTGCAGAAGAGAGTTTGGGGTAATGGATTGGGGTGTGGGATCTGGGGGGGAGTTTTGGGCAAAGGAGGGGATTGTGACCTAGAGCAGAGGACTGGGGTTTAGGAGGGGCGTAGTTTCTGGGAAGAGACTGTGATCTGGGGTAGAGGTGCAGGGGTTAGTGTTGTGACCTGGGACAGGGGATTGGGGTGTGGGGTTTGGGAGAGGGTATGGGTACATAAGAGGATTCTGGCTTGGGGAAGCAGTGTAAGAGGAGGGAGTGTAGGGCCTGGGAATGAATTGTGACTTGGAGCAAGAGGGGGTGCAGTGATTTGGATTGTGACCAGGGATACTGGATTGGGGTACAAGGTCTGGGAGCAGGTTGTGACCTGAGGATGGGTGTAAGAGGGGCAGTGATTGGGCAGGTGATGAGGGGCTGGGATGGGGATTCAAAAGGTTAGCTGGCGTGCAGAGGCAGGCTGTGGCTGGGAGATGCTTACCTGGGCAACTCCCAGTTAGCAGGTTCTTTAGCTAGGCTCCCTGTGGAGCATCTCCTGTACATGCCTAGAGCAGCTTCAGGGATCATGTTTGCTTCTCTGAATTGAATTTTGTGAGCCCAGGCAATATCTGGGAAGGGTACTTCACATGCTGCCTGTCTTGCAAACTGGCAGCTGCTCTGAGCCAGAAACCAGTCAATGGGAGCTACTGAGGGTGGGGGCAGTATGAGAAGCCTCTGCCCCCTCCCTCTAGGCTCTCAGCATTCAGAGACATACACATGGCTCTGCAGCTGACTTTACTGAGTGCCCAGTGGGAGCTGGCTGAGGCTTCCATGGGCCACATGTGGCCTGCAGATCATATTTTGTCCAGCCCTGTTCAAGAATCTGTGGCAGGTAAAAGAGGTCCTGGCAGTTTAGCCCCATTGGGAGCTAGAACACTTATTTTTTAAACTGTTCATAAGGACTTAAGTGGGCTTTCCCTGGGTTCTAGTTCTTCCCCTGGAGGGTGAGGACAATGTGCTCCTTAGAAACTAGAGATGGATAAAGCCTATAGATCAAATCACCTACTTCATTGCTCTTCCACTGGTTGCTACACTACATTCTTAATATTTGCCCAATGGTGTAAGTGAATCAAATAATGGGGTTTTCACCACTTTCTGGGGCAGTTTCTCTCAGCTGACTAATAGATCTCACTATTGTCTCCTGAATATTGAAGCTGGAAGAGCTGGATTTTCAATGAGAGTAGTTTATTCTATTATCTTTGCATGAGTAGCTTATATTAAACCCTTTAGGGGATATGTATGTTTAGCAGCAGAATATACACATAAATGGCTTATTTTTTTCACTTTAAAACAACTGTTTTGAGAAGGGTGAACGTGCCAAGTCTTTTCCAATGGCTGTGTCTAAGGTGCATTATGTACCGTTTGACAACGGACTTTTAAAGTACATGTGGTCCCAGCTAAAGCATGTAAAAGTACAAACATTATTTTTGTGTATGCTAATTTACATCTCAGATATAAATAAATACCTGGTTGAGTTCCACCAAGGATATAAATAGATACAAATAGTACTTTTAAGGAATAAGTCTGATTTCAAGTGTATTATTTATTTTGTGCAATGGTGGATATATTGAAAAGTATTATCAGTATTTTATATATTAATAATAGTTTTTCTTATTAACCTTCCTTCAAAAACTTGTAATCAAAGAGTCAAAAGACTCTAAGGGTATGTCTAGACTATATGCCTCTGCCGACAAAGGCATGTAAATTAGACATACCGACATAGTCAATGAATCAGTCGACAAGGAAAGCCTTTGACAACCGATCCTGTAAACCTCGTTTCACGAGGTATAAGGGATCGGTCGGCAAAGGCTTTCCTTGTCGACCAATCCACGTCTTGACTGCCAGTTTGTGCTGACAAACAGCTGAGCTGGCACAACGTGTTGGCCATTTTTATTCTAATGAAGTGGGGGATATTTAAATCCCCGCTTCATTGACTATGTCGGTATGTCTAACTTACATGCCTCTGTCAACAGAGGCATGTAGTCTAGACATACCCTAAATGTGTTCATGGAGTTGGTATGTGTTCATGGGGTTTTTATGCATTCCTGCTACAATAAAGCTCAAGTACTACAGAAATAATCCCATATCCCATGTACAGTTAGACTATTCAGTGAAACCAAAGACTCTAAAAATCTGGTGATCGTGCTTGGACAGAGTCAATGTATGAGTAAACTCACACAAAGGTGAAAATTAGTGCTTAGGTTTTAACAATGAATTTTTCAGTAGCTCTAAATTGAAATGTATCTTAAAGACTAAGTAGTTCAGTTTTAATTAGCATAGATTTAGCAGGGGAGCTCAGCAATAGTGACTAATTCATCATAAATAATGTATTTGATTCATTTTTACTTTTTTCAGTTTTTGACTTGTCTGAGTAGATTGTGATTTCAGGGACATACTCTTCTTTTAAATCATTTGCCAAATAATTTTGGAGAATAATTTTTGGCCAAAAATCATTTCATTGTGAATAATCCACATTAAAAAGTAAGGTTAGGTTGGTTAGTTTTGATAGGCAAAGAGATTAAACTTGATGTAGTCTATTTCTTGAGTAGATGAGCAGAAAATCTCTGATTAGATCTCAGCAAATGTGGTGCCTGGTGAAATTGTTCCATGTTGACTAATTGAGAATCACCTTCTGTGATTATTCTCCAATGTTTGCTTAAAATTCACTCTCTCTATGAACATCCCTGACAATGAATAAAGCAAACACAAAAGGGGTATGAACACAGTGAACATAAATTAATTTAAACATTCAAATGATTATTCATAGAAATGTTTGGAAATATTTTCCCATTTATATTTATCAAGAACTGAATTAAGTCATTTTGAAATTAGATGGCACAAGCAAAATAAATTTTTAGTAAATTTATCTAGAGGGAAAAAAAGTTAATGTTTCCTTGTACTCTGTATGCAGGTGCTGCTTCTAGAATGGATGCTCATATGACTCCTTTGATGCCAACACAAGTCACCAGGGTTGCAGCTGTATCTACACCAGCTGTGACTTTCATGACAACCAATTTGGTGGATCAGGCATTAACAGGTGAGTGTATGTTTCACTGTATGTTTTATATTACTAAACCATATGTTCCATATTTGTGTACTTCTGACCAAGTCATGATTCCTATACTGCACAGTAGCGTAAAACATTAAAAAAACCTGTAAATTTTACACAATTTACTCTTGAGTAAAATTTCTCAAGAGCTTCTTCAAAATATTTTAGATCTTGTTTTCCCTGCCTGATACTTAGCAGCAGCTTTGCATTTGGTGATGTAAAGGGTTTAATTTCTGGAGCCATCATTAGGCCTCTCGTTCCATGTCAGTAATGTTCACAGGCATTGCAAAGATAATATACCCATAGCTGGTCTATGGAATCCGTTTGTCTATACACCACAGTGGATGCTTTTTGATGTCCCCCACTGATCACAGTATCATGCCCACAGCCATCTAAACATGCATGTATTTGTAGATGAAATGATGTGATTGGCAGGAGGGTGATCTCATTCTTCTGAAAGGTTCAAGGGAGCCTTAAGGCTTTGTCTCAATTCAAATTTACACATGGCAAATTATGTTTAAAGGGAGACCAGAATTTGATGTGCAATTGTAATTATGCTTTCTTAACTAGGCAAAATACTGACAGATTGAATGTGAATACAGCAGCATTTTAGTGGAAGATGATTGCTTTTGGACTAAGCAAAGTGCTTTCTCTTCCTGAGTAGAATGAGGGGATGAATTGAGACTGAGGTACCTCAAGATACTGGAAGAACACTTAAGTGGTATTTTAGAGGAGCAGCCATGTTAGTCTGCTTCACTAAAATCAGTGAAAAGTCCTTTGGCGCCTTAAAGACTAACAAAATGCAGGACAATGTAGCACTTTAAAGACTAACAAGATGGTTTATTAGATGATGAGCTTTCGTGGGCCAGACCCACTTCCTCAGATCAAAACCTTGATCTGAGGAAGTGGGTCTGGCCCACAAAAGCTCATCATCTAATAAACCATCTTGTTAGTCTTTAAAGTGCTACATTGTCCTGCATTTTGCTTCAGCTACCCCAGACTAACACGGCTACATTTCTATCACTATTTTAAAGACTAACAGTTTTATTTGAGCATAAGCTTTAGTGAGTTGGAGCCCACTTTATCAGATGCATGAAGTGGAAACTTCAGATTGGCAGAGATATGTACATATAAAGGTGGTAGTGTCGCATTACTATGGAGAGGACTGGTGTGAATGAGGCCAGTTCAATTACTGTGGATGTGGCCCACTCCCTACAGTTGATAAGAAGTTGAGAATGCCAAGAGGGGGGGAAATATTTTTTGTAATAAGCTAGCTGCTCCCATTCTTTGTACAAACCTACTTTGATAGTGTCAAGTTTGCATATTAATTCTAGCTCTGTAGTTTCATGCTGCAGGCTGGGTTTGAAAGTTTTTTGTTCAAGTATGGTAATGCCTCTAGTTAGTACCGACAGTCCCCCAGTTAAAGGCCATTGGCCATTACCTACTGTCTCCAGCTAAAACCTCTTCAGCACATCAGTATCTACAACATATCCTAGATGACGATCCCTCACTCTCACAGATGTTGCTTACACACAGCCTCCCAACTTGAAATAAATACTACCAACCACACATCACACAACAAAAATACTAGCCCAGAACCAATCCATCTGGGCATTTTTACCTTATCAACTGTTGGGAATGGGCCACTTCCACCCTAAAAGAGTTGGCCTCAGTTATACTGGTCCTCTGCATAGTAATGTAACAGTCCCTTTTTGGGGACATATATATACATATGTCAAACAGAAGTTTCCACTTCATGCCTCTGATGAAGTGGGCTACAACCCACAAAAGCTCATGCTCAAATAAATCTATTAGTCTTTAAGGTACCACAGGATTCCTTGTCATTTTTACATAAGCCATAGGTTCTCCAGCTTGTCCATAACCTGCCCCCATGTTACAGTAGAAAAGAGTTTCCCCTCCAAATCTAACATAAAAGAAGAGAAAAATGGTTGCAACACCCCACTTGGATATGTTGGTAAGCACAAGTTCTAGGGCATATTTTTGAGAAATACTCTGATCTATTGAAGCTTCCAGTCCTAGCATAATTCTATAGGATCTCCTCTGTCTAAGTAATTTTAGCACAAAAAACATGTTGCACCCAGAGATGTAGAATTAGATGGTCATATTTCAGAAGCTGACCTACCTTTTTGTGCTTGCAAATTACCGTGAAACCATGTTTGAATCACTAAAATGTGCTGGTAAAATACACTGTCTAAAATTAAGGTCTGAAATAGGCTGGTATGTAGATTTGTCTCAAGGAATTAATAATTATGGGCTATTCTACAAAAATACATTAATGGACTCATAGGCTTCCCTGAAGAGTAGATTTTTTTGATTATTTATTAATAAGCATTTTATTATTTGCATGTTACATCTTTCCCCAAATAAAATCTTCTGATTTATTTGTAACTACACTGAATATTCTGTCTATCTTTTACACATGTGTACACACAGTTTTCTGTCATTGTTCACATTTCAATTATGAGATACTTTAGAAAACATCAGAGAAATGTGTGTCAAATGTGTTTGTCTTTCTTCTGTGATTATCTACTTTTCAGACGTTTAGTTGCTTTCATCATCTGCTGCAGAGCTACTCAACTTTGGAAGCCCCAGGGACCACAATGATACTCACAGCACATGCCGAGGGCTGCAACTTAAGTGTGGTTTCATATACATGCAAATATATATGTAAATATATGCAAATAGCTTATTTCACACTGATTGGCACGAATACAAAGATTACGGCAAAAGTACACGACACACACGCCCCATTTAAGTTGGTTCTGCTGATATTAATATAATGCAATATTTACCCATTTTCCACCCATATGGCAGCACTTTTAATGAGAAATGACAGTCCAGGAATTTAACTACTAAAATGCATATCAACAGAAGACCATTATATTGACTACTTTTTTTTCACAACTGTCCAGGAATTTAACTGCTAAAACACATATCAATCTAAACTGCACCCCAAACCCAAATTGCACTGCGGGCCACAAACAAGAGGGCCGTGGACTGCATGTGGCCCACAGGCTGCATGTTGAGTAGCCTTGATCTAGAGAGTTACATTGCTTAGAGACCCACACACAAAAATTCCTGCTTATGAATCATTAAGAATGAGAGGATTGTGCTAAGTTATGTTTCCTTTTTGAAAGCAAAGTCCTCTAAAATAAATTGTCTTTAATACTGTTTAAGGAACACACTAAAAGTAAGATGAAAGTTTACTTAGAGTCTTGCTGATATGCCATTGTGTAGCCAATTGCAGGTGGATAACAAGATTTCTAGTTGTTCTAAGACCCTATTAATAGTCTTTTTATTGACAGACTGAAAAATAACTAACATCCTCATTTTTTCCATAGATATGTGTGGTGATTCGATTGCATAGAGCTTTTTTTGTGACTATCAATATTTTTTTGTAAGTCTGGTATGACATTTGTTCAATAGGTTTCCTCAATCAAATGAGTACTATTGCACCAGAATCATAGAAATGTCATAGGTGTAGAACAGCAATCATTATATTTTTCCATTTATCCATGTAATGCAAAAAAGATAAGCATTATTTTTTTGCTTCCAGTTTTTTCTTATAAATATAAAACTCATTCATCTTTCCCAGTTTTTCTCATTTGATTTCCTGGTAATTTCATCTAACAGAAAAATAGCAACTTCACCTGAAGGAAAATCACATCATGACTTATTCTTTAATATTATCTAAGATGACAAAACAGTATTTCCATGGGTTACTACTAGCTAGCACTTTCAGTAATCCTTGTCTTCAATGGAAAAATCAAATTAATAATAATAAGCAATAACAATTCACAATTGTATTTAGCTCGTTTCATCCATTAATCTCAAAGTCACAAAAGTAAAATGACATGCCCAGGGTCACAATGTGACTCAGTAACTGACCTGAGACCCTGGGTCACTAATCTTCTAGCATGTTGCCATATTAAAATTTCTTTTTGAAAAAAGATAGACCAAGGTGGCATGCATGAGAACTGTGCAATGCTCCCTTGATTGTTCAAAGGGCTTCTAGGCTATAAAAATTAGAATACACCAACCTGTGAGCCATTTTGACCGGGTTCTCTCCTCCGCTCAGATCCATTCATATGTGGATAGGGAACTCCATCTGTTGATCTCCCTTTCTTTTCATTGAAAATGTGCTGGAGTTCATGGGATCTAGGTCTGCCTGCACTGCAAAAAGAAGCCCAGAGATGGAAAGCTGTATTTACTGTGAGATATTCAGTGCAGTAACTAGGTATTTTTGTGCCTGGGGCAAAATATTAATTATGCAACCCCTCTCCTTAGGTTAGCATGTGTCATGCTCTTTTCTTTTGCAGCTTACCATTTTTACTTAGTGGGTGTGTCTAGACTGGCAAGATTTTGCGGAAAAGCGGCTGCTTTTGTGCAAAACCTTACCAGCTGTCTACACTAGCCGCTTGAATTTGCGCAAGAGCACTGACTTTGTAATGTACAAAATCAGTGTTTCTTGTGCAAATACTTTCACGCTCCCGCTCGGGAAAAAGCCCTCTTGCGCAAGAATACATGCTCAAGAGGGCCAGTGTAGACAGGGAAGAACTGTTTTGAGCAAAAAAGCCTCGATGGCTAAAATGGCAATTGGGGCTTTCTTGCGCAAAATCGCGTCTAGACTGGCCACGGATGCTTTTGCGCAAAAGCACTTTTTGCGCAAAAGCATCCGTGCCAATCTTGATGCGCTTTTGCGGAAATACTTTTAACGGAAAAACTTTTCCATTAAAAGTATTTCCGCAAAATCATGCCAGTTTAGATGCAGCCATTGCGTCTTTGCATTCCTAATTATGATGCACCTGGGATGAGCACCCCGCTTACACCACCCTTGTTACTGCCTTGGGAATATTTGCAAAGGAGTCAGAGAAGCCTCCATTTTAAAAGTTCCCATCTGTGCAGGATCCAGAACCAAGGGGAGAGAAAACCACCCTGGAAATGAAAACATTCCTGAAATGGTCAGAATTTGAATCTTTATAAAGCAAAGCAAAACATAAGTCTTCCAAAGGAACTAGATTTTTTTTTTTAGTGGTGCAATGTATCTTATATGTACAGCCTTGTTAGGGAGATAACTGAGTTTTGCTGCACTTCATGCATACTGACTGTACCAAAACAGTTCTTTTATATTATTGCCAAGTTTGAACGTTTTCAGAACCTGAGTACAGTAAATGCATAAATAAAGTGATCTTAAAAGGCAAGTAATTAAAATGGATAGAAGGAAATATTTTCCTACATAGTATGTAACTAACTTGTAGAAATTCACTGCCATGGGCAAATAGTTTGGGGGAAATAAAAAAGCAATAGATATTTTAATATTTGCAGCTACACTTCCAAGTGTCAAAGTGGCACAAGGATCATCAAGTCTTATGCCAGGCAAATAGTATTGGGAGATACAAAAGGGAAGATATATTCTAATATCTTCTAAGTGTTTTTCCCCACAGAAAGGTGTTGCATAAATGATCTAGTGATCTACGTTAACTCTCCCTGAAACATCAAATACTTGCCACTATGATAGACACATTACCAAACAACGGCCCGATTCTGAAAAGACTGAAGCTTTATGCCTAAATGTATGTATGCAAGTAGTTCCATTGACTTAGATAGGACTACTAACAAATATAAAGTCAGGCATATGCTTAAGTGTTAGTAAGATCAAGGATCAGACACAAAACAGTGACATCTGGTGTGGCACAGTCATGTTTCTCTGGCAATTATATTTCATATTATACACATTTTAATATTTAAATTACCAGTATTAAATTGCCTTCTCATGACTTTCTTTTATAGAGGGGAACTGCAATGTTTGTTGTAAAAAATAGAATAAAACCTTGATGGGGACAGCTGAATACATTAGAATATTGAAGTTCCATAACAGAGCAGAATTTAAATGTGATTAATAGACTTTGGGAATATGACCCTATTTTAGAAAATACATTTCAGAAAACTAAAGAGCATATATTTGTAATGATAGATTACTAGCCTCACTCACTTGAACATGTTTTAATTCAGATTACATTCACCACAAATAGTTTGTAGAACACTGTACAAAAATCTAAACAAAAATATTGTTTTATCCTCCACTACAACTAACAATTAATGGCCCAGTAGTAGCTTTTCCCTTTCTCAAAATATGACCGTAAATTAGGAATTGTACAAAGGTGATATCTACAACATAATAAAATTCACTTTCTTGAGTCAATGTTAAAACAAGAGAGATGGTCCTTTGAAAAGTTCATTTATTTATCAGACTTACTAAGAGCAATGATATATAATTGATCACAGACAAATAAAATATGCTTAGTTATTTCAACTAGATTGCAATTAGTAAATCTCCATGTAAATTCTAGAAATATTTTGAAATCATTAGGTTGGATATGTTTTATCCCAATGGGTTATATTTTCAAATTTTCTGTGAGTAACTAGGTTTAGGAGCTATTTTATTCTGTTCTGTTCTAATCTATTCTGTTTTACATAGATTCTTGCACCACCATTATCACTGTAGTATCTGAGTGCCGTTCTTTAGTGTCAGAGGGGTAGCCGCGTTAGTCTGAATCGTCTTGTGGCACCTTATAGACTAACTGAAGTGTTGGAGCATAAGCTTTCATGGGCAAAGACCCACTTCGTCAGATGCAATTCTTTAGTGTATTAATCAGTTTGACTAACAGCTGTGACATGTGGCTTATTCTTTCTCTCCTCTTCTTTTTGAGGGGGGGACTACATGTTCAGTATAATGTTTTGTTTTAGTAAAGTTATGTTTTTTAAATATACATGTTGCACTTAAAACAGAAGGTGGTGAATTTTTTGTGTTCTGGAGAAGTTGATTCCACAGTCTGAGACCAGCCACAGGGAAGCTCTATCTCCTTCACAGATGAGTATTATCCTTGTGGAAGGAAGTCCCTTTGCACCTGAGAAGCTGCTTTGTTAACCAGAACAGTCCTCCTCCCAGAACTTTTAAGTGATCTAGTAAATATGCTGTTCCCACACCACTGCAAACTTTGACGGTTAGTACCACAATCTTAAACTGGATATTGTCTTAGAAATCACGATAGGAAGTAGAGGACAGCATGTTTGCAAGAATCAGCAAATGTCTGAATCACAGCGTAAAGACTAGCTTCAACTATTTTTCTTCTTTTTTTGCAAAAAAAGTGCAGGAAGGATGCACAGAGTAAGAGGGGGAGTATGAGGAAATGAGAGAAGAGATGGAAGAAGGGAAATAAGATATATGGCTAAAAGAACTGGATGATAATAATGCTGGCTAAGGAGTTGAGTATCTGAGGGCCAGCATATAAGATGGTGTAAACAGGCCATGCTTTATGTTTTCAGAGATACTTCCCTGATTTACCTGAAGATCTGGCCTGGAATCATTACAGTTAATTAACATACATGATAGAAATGACATTCAGTCATTTGAATGCTGCCTTTTCTACTTGGATTTGTTTTCCCCATTTGGTTAAATATGTAACTCAGTATAATCCAGTTGTTAATAAAATGTGTACATACATTAGCACATACTGTCTACCATGTACACAAGACAATGTTGCTGAGATCTTTTACTTCTACATATGTATTATTCATTCAGCTCTACCTGAATCAAGTTGGAGAGATCATTGTTATTGCACACTTCCTATATACCATCAGGTGGCAGTAAAGCAACTACAGCAATATATCAATGTTAATTAAGGTGATAAATTTGGGGAGGGGGAAGTCTGATTATATATAAAATATATAACAGTAATTAGTGTTATACTGTGGGATATTTTATGCACTTATTTCAAATTGAAGTGGGAAAAAAAGATTAAAAGAAGCACAAATCTGTAGAAGTGTATGATCTCAAAGAGAAAGTAAACATGCATCTTGTTCAATGTCCTTCATTTTAGTGGATGAGAGAAATCTTCAAGATGTTCCCTTCTCATAGACAGCTCAGGCTTCCTTACCACTCTAAACCTTACTTTCCTTATCTGATAAACAGATTGTTTTGAGGCAGTGTGACCTCTCTAAACCTTACTTTCCTTATCTGACAAACAGATTGTTTTATTACAGTTCTTAGGCTGCCTCGTTAGTGCAACACGATTTTAGCTGAAAGAACAATTTTAAGTTGTATGTACTCTATTTCTACTGCAATGTTTTGGGTCAGAGGCAGAGATCACTTGGCTGAAATTCTGTGGCCTGTACTGTACAGAATAGAGGGTTATGAGGGTTTTTTAAGATAGTAAAATCTGTAAAACATGAAATCATAGAATAATAGAATACTAGAACTGGAAAGGACCTCGAGAGGTCATCGAGTCTAGTCCCCTGCCCTCATGGAAGAACCAAACACTGTCTAGATCATCCCTGACAGATGTCTATCCAACCTGCTCTTAAATATCTCCAGTGATGGAGATTCCACAGTAGCCTTAGGCAATTTATTCCAGTGTTCAACCACTCTGACAGTTGGGAAGTTTTTCCTAATGTCCAATCTAAATCTCCCTTGATGCAATTTAAGCCCATTGCTTCCTCTCCTATCATCAGAGGCCAAGGAGAACACTTTTTCTCCCTCCTCCTTGTAATACCCTTTTATATACTTGAAAACCGCTATAATGTCCCTTCTCAGTCTTTTCTTTTCTAAACTAAACAAGCCCAATTCTTTTAGTCTTCCCTCATAAGTCATGTTTTCTAGGTCTTTAATCATTTTTGTTGCTATTCTCTGGACCTTCTCCAATTTCTCCACATCTTTCTTGAAATGTGCTGCCCAGAACTGAACACAATACTCCAAAGGAGGCCTAATCAGTACAGAGTAGACCAGAAGAATGACTTTTCGGCTGTGTCTACACTGGGCCACTTATTCCGGAAAAGCAGCCGCTTTTCCGGAATAAGCTGCGAGCTGTCTACACTGGCCGCTTGCTTTTCCGGAAAAGCACTGACGATCTACTGTAAAATTGTCAGTGTTTTTCCGGAAAAGTATGCTGCTCCTGTTCGGGCAAAAGTCCTTTTCTGGAAAAACTGTTCCAGAAACAGGCCAGTGTAGACAGCACAGTAGTCTTTTCTGCAAAAAAGCCCCGATCACGAAAATGACGATCGGGGCTTTTTCGTGGAAAAGCGCGTCTACATTGGCACGGACGTTTTTCCGGAAAAAGTGCTTTTCCGGAAAAGCATCCTGCCAATGTAGATGCACTTTTCCGGAAATACTTATAACGGGGAGTAACGGTAGTTTGGAATAGGAAGCCTAGTCCGAACTACCTAGTCCATGCCGCGTGTAGCTGCGCGGCACGGAGTCCGCACTAGCGGACATTTAAAAATGGTGGCGCCTGACAATATGCAAATGAAGCCCGGGAAATTCAAATCCTGGGCTTCATTTGCAACTCCGGTTGCCTACATTACCACCTTAGTTCGAACTAGTGTGGTAGTGTAGACATACCCTTAGAAAGGGAGTACTTAAGAGAAGGTGAGAGTGGGAGACGATTCATAGATTCTAAGGTCAGAAGGGATCATTGTGATCATCTAGTCTGCCTTTCTGGAAAAGGCAAGCTATAAAATTTGACAAAATAATTCCTAAAGCACAGCTTTTTAGAAAAGCATCCAATCGCGCAAAAACATTTTCTGACCTTGAATGTTACCGTCCTGGATCATACTTCCTTTGCCCACCATCCCTTTTTTATAAGCAGGACTATACAATTTGGGAACATTTTAAAACATCTCAATTTCTCATTTCTCTGACAGAAGAAAAGAAAGAAACACACAAAGGACTAGAAGCCATACTTACTGCTTAACATCCAACTCTCTCTAATTGCTCTCAAACAAAGTCATTGTGCTTGTGAATATGTGTGTACTGCTATATGCAGAAGAGTGCAGTTACGTATCTTCCATTTGACTATATTGCACTGGTGCCAGGATTCCATCTGGAGTGGGAGATATTTAGATGGGAGGAAGGTTCGGTGACCACACCTTCCTCCCATGACCCTTGATTGAATTTGTAGGCTTCCATTTTCTGTCACCATACCATCTTTCAACAATGTCAATATCTCATTAACACTTTAGTAACTATCTGTGCTCTCAGGCTTAGTAGTCATATTTGTCTATCACATTTAATTAATTCCTGCAATTTCAGGTTTATGGACAATATGTTGAGATGTTGCTAAGGCTACGTCGAGACTAAAAGCCTCTTTCGAAAGACTGCGCCTAGACAGCAACCAGTATTTTCGAAAAAGAGAGCCACTTTTTCGAAAGAGAGCACCCAGGCAGTATGGATGCTCTCTTTTGAAAAAGCACTGTTTGCATTTAATAATGCCTTTTTTCAAAAGAGCATTTTCAAAAAAAGGTGTTATTCCTCATAAAATGAAGTTTTCCACAGCCGAAAAAACTGCCGCGTTCTTTTGATTTAATTTCGAAAGAAAGTGGCAGCAGTCTAGAGGCAGGTGAAGTTTTTTCCAAAAAAGGCCACTTTTTTTGAAAAAAACCCTGTAGTCTAGACACACCCTAAGTGTCCCATCCCATGTACAACTATTTCAAATATGGACCAAATGCGTTTATTATATTTATCAATTAAATTATAACTGTGACTCTTTAAACATTACTAATGCTTTATTTCTTTTCTATAAGTGCCTCACACACATATAAACACATTATCTAAGTAAATGCATATGAAAAAGAAACAGAGAGATCTTGATGAATTTTGAAACCAGAACAGTGATGATATTAAATACAATATAAAATAGCTTCATCCTCCCAGTTGAGGGGAAAATCACAATAACTCTTCTTCCAGTTGGAAGGGTTATTGTGATTTCTCCCTAAACTGTGAAGGGAAAAAACAAAGACCCCATTTTATTAGATATCCATGTACAAAAATATTTTGCCTCAAATATTTGTTTCTTCTGATTATTATTTTGTATGTATGAGCATTTAGTTATTATACCTTTACAGTCATTTAGTTCCTTGACTATTCCATCCTGAAGTAGTTCTTTTTTCTATACAGTGATTATTTCACAATAAGAGCATTAGAGTTTGTGGAAGGACACAAAACAAGAAATACTTAGATATGTTATATTTTACAATATCGTTATCCCTCAGAGAGCTATAGAATAAATTATCCTATGCTAGAATAAGCACAGCAACAGAGCCAATTATGTGTCTAAAAAGCCTAGAGTACTCAGGTTAATCCACATGCCTCTGAAGTTGTGGCAAAATCAATGTGCGTTAAAGGAAGTACCTTATACAAAAGAACATTTCTCCATCTATTTCAGCAGGCACATTAAGGCACAAATCCCCATTAGTAGGGCAGGAATTTAGGAAAAAAAGCATTTTGTTGTCCATTGTTTCTGCAGTTTCAGATAAAAAGGTGAATGTCTGGGATTTCATTGGTTGAGGACTTAACCTCTTGTGCTAATCAAAATAAAGAGAAGACAAATGACCAGAAGTTGGCTCTGAGGCCAACTCTGAAAAGAGTATCAAATAAATGGTAGGATATCGTGGAGCTGAGCGAATAAACAGGAATGATTTGGTGAAACAATTCTGAAGAAATGTCAAATCTTCTTTAAGAAAGATTTCAGAGGTGTTAACTTTAGAACAGTGATAACATAATATGAGAGCTGAGCCTTTAGCTTGAAGCTCCATATTTCTCTAATGATGGTGAGAGTCATCTTGGATCCTCAAATGTCTCTACTAAAAATTTGTAGTAAGAAGAGAGAATCCTGTATCCAGATTTTGTAATACTATACAAGGAGGGTATGAATCTCCACTCACTCACTCATACTGATGTAAATCCAATTAAGTCAATTGGGTTTCCAAAGGTTAAATCTACTGTAAGAAGAGACTTATATCAAATACAGTGTGATTACTGAGTGCAAGTTAATGATGCAGAAATCAATAAATAGAGTTATCAGGGAAAGAAGAATGAGGAGAGACATTTAAAGTTCAGATCTTATCTTTTCTGGAGCTAAATTTGTCCGTAAATGGGGTGATATGGTAGTGTGTGTATAGATACCTGGCTGTCCACTCTCCTACTTGCTAGTGAAAATTCATTGTCTTCACTGAGTGGCAAAATAGTATTGTAGGAAATAACCTAACCTTCATTTTAAACACGTTTTATCACACATATCGGGATAATTTTCCACTGTCCAGCTCCTTGTGTTGTTGTTTGCCCTGATACAAGGTGAGTTTAAGATACTGCTATTCTGATATGGCATTATTTTACACCCAATATTATTAATCAATTATACCCATGCAATCACTTTGCATAGGTATAATTGTTTAGAAACATAAGCTGCACACACTAAGTAGAATGAAATGTATAGTACTGAAGACCAAACTAATTATGAGCCTCCTATCTTAAAGGATATCTTTCAGATATCCCTAAGCTTTTTGAATGAATTTTTATTCTCTATTTATTAGACCACATCTGTTAAGCAGCCAGACTGCAATCTGGCACTTAAGGGTTTACTTAAAACACTTTCATTGTACTAAGGAGACAGTAGCCAACAAACTTTGGAGAAAATGAATTTCCAAACATTTTTCCAGTTTTTCTTATGGTCCAAGTAGTTAAGGTCATTTAGGGCATGTCTGAACAGCAGGGCTAACGCCAAAATAAGCTACGCAACTTGAGCTATGTCAATTGCATAGCTTAATTTGAAATAGTTTATTTCGGATTTTGTGCTGTCTACAAACCAGGAAGACTGAGTTAGAGCACTCTTCCTTCAACTTCCCTTACTCCTCATAAAATGAGGGTTACAGGAGTCAGAGTTAGAAGTCCTCCAGCTTACCATTATTTTGACATTATGTCAAAATAACTGCTTGTAGTGTAGAGGCAGACTATGTTATTTTGGAATAACAGATGTTATCATCAGTTATTCCGAAATAACACTGCTGTGTAGATGTACCAATACAAACACTGATCATGCTTCTGCCATTGTCTTCAGTAGGAGCAGGATGGAGACTATAAATACAATAGAATCATAGAGCTGGAGGAGACCTCAAAAGATCATCAAGTCCAGCCCCCTGCCCAAGGCAGGACCAATCCCAATTAAATCAACTCAGCCAGGGCTTTGTCAAGCCGAGACTTAAAAACCACTAGGAATGGAGATTCCACTACTTCCCTAGGTAACCTATTCCAGTGCTTCACCACCCTCCTACTGAAATAGGTTTTCCTAATAACCAACCTAGACCTCTCCCAATGTAACTTGAGACCATTTCTCCTTGTTCTACCATCCGTCACAACTGTGAACAGCCTTTCTCCAGCCTCTGTGGAACCTCCCTTCAGGAAGATAAAGGCTGCTATCAAATCTACCCTCACTCTTCTCTTCTGCAGACTAACAAACCCAAATCCCTCAGCCTCTCCTCATAGGTCATATGCTACAGCCCCCAATCATTTTGGTCATCCTCTACTTGACCCTCTCTAATGCGTCCACATCCTTCCTGTAGTTGGGGGCCCAGAACTCGACACAGTACTCCAGATGTTGCCTTACCAGAGCGGAATAAAGGGGAATAATCACGTCTTTGGATCTGCTGGCAATACTCCTCTTAATGCAACCTAATATGCCATTAGCCTTCTTGGCTATAAGGGCACACTGTTGATTCATATTCAGCTTCTCGTCCACTGTAATGCCCAGGTCCTTTTCTGCAGAACTTCTACTTAACCAGTTGATCCCAAGCCTGTAACAGTGCTTGGGATTCTTCCGTCCCAAGTGCAGGACTCTACACTTGTCCTTGTTGAACCTTAGCAGATTTCTTTTGGCCCAATCCTCCAATTTGTCTAGGTCATTCTGGACCCTATCCCTGCCCTCCAACAAATCTCTCTCTCTCCCTAGCTTAGTGTCATTCACAAACTTGCTGAGGGTGAGGTCATTAATAAAGATGTTGAATAACACTGGTTCTAGAACCGATCCTTGGGGCACTCTGCTAGAAACCGACTGGAAACCTGACATGAAGCCGTTGATCACTACACACTGGGCCCAATCTTGTAGCCAGCTATCTATCAATCTTACAGTCCATTTATCCAATCCATATTCCCTTAACTTGCTGGCAAAAATATTGTGGGAGACCATATCAAAATCTTTGCTAAACTCAATTCCTGATCACTTTCTCCTCTTCTAAGTGCCTCAAAATGGATTCCTTGATGATCCCCTCCCTGATTTTTCCGGGGTCTGACGTAACACTGACTGGTCTATAGTTCCCTGGATTGTCCTTCTTCCCTTTTTTAAAGATGGGCATTACATTTGCTTTTTTCCAATCATCTGGGATCTCTCCCGATCTCCACGACTTTTCAAAGATAACGGCCAAAGGCTCCTCAATGACATTTGCCAACTCCCTCAATACCCTCAGATGCATTAAATCTGGACCCATGGATTTGTGTATGTTTAGCTTTTCTAAATAGTTCCTAACTTGTTCTTTCCCCTGCAAGGGCTGTTCACCTTCTTCCCATATTGTGTCACCTAGTCCATTTGTCTGGGAGCTGACCTTGTCTGTGAAGACAGAGGCAAAGAAAGCATTGAGTACTTCAGCTTTCCCCAATCATCTGTCACT
This sequence comes from Pelodiscus sinensis, assembly GCF_052426305.1. Lineage (NCBI taxonomy): Eukaryota > Metazoa > Chordata > Testudines > Trionychidae > Pelodiscus > Pelodiscus sinensis. The sequence continues at coordinate 47,438,916 of NC_143059.1, forward strand.
AGGTTACCTCCTTCATCCAGTAATGGCCCCACTGCCTCTCTGATCACCCTCTTCTTGCTAACATGCCTATAGAAACCTTTCTTGTTACCCTTCACATCCGTTGCTAGTCGCAATTCCAATTACGCTTTCACCTTTCTGATTCTTGACCCCTGCATTCTTGAGCTATACATTTATACACAAGTCATCTGTGTCATCTGTCCAGGTTTCCACTTCTTGTAAGCTTCCTTTTTGTGCTTAAGTTCACCAAGGATTTCCCCGGTAAGCCAATCCGTTCTCCAACCATATTTGCTTCTCTTGCTGCACATCAGGATAGTTTCTTCCTGTGCCTTCAATAAGGCTTCTTTAAAATACTGCCAGCTCTTCTAGACTCTTTTCCCCTTCATGTTAGCATCCCATGGGTTTCTCCCAATCAGGTCTCTGAGGGAGTCAAAATCTGCTTTTCTGAAGTCCAGGGTGTGTATTTTACTACTCTGTTTTCTTCCTTTGGTCAGGATCCTGAAATCTACCATCTCATGATCACTGTTTCCCAGGTTGTCACCCACCTCTACTTCCCCTATTAGTTCCTCCCTGTTTGTGAGCAGCAGCTCAAGCTGCACATGGCCCCTGATTGGATTCTGCAGCACTTGTACCAAGAAGTTAGCCCAACATTCTCCAAAAACTTCCTGGATTGTCTGTGTACTGCTGTATTGGTCTCCCAACAGATGTCAGGGTGATTAAAGTCCCCCATGAGAACCAGAGCCTGCGATCTGGAAGCTTCTCTCAGTTGTCTGAAGAAAGTCTCATCTACCCCATCCACCTGATCTGGTAGCCTGTAGCAGACTCCAACCACAACATCACTGCTGCTGTTTGCACCTCTAAACTTAACCAACAGGCTTTTCTCCCTCTATATATTGCAGTTCTGAGCAATCATAGTGCTTTCTTACATACTGTGCAACTCCTACTCCTTTTCTTCCCCGCCTGTTCTTCCTGAACAATTTATACCCTTCCATGACAGCGCTCCAGCCATGCGAGTCATCCCATCAAGTAAGTCTTTGTTATCCCAATCAAATCATAGTTCTTGGACTGGGCCAGGGCCTCTAATTCTTCCTGTTTGTTACCCAGGCTTCTTGCATCGGTGTTTTTGTGTACAAACACCTTAGATAACCAGTTGTTTGCCCTATCTTCTCCATTTGAATCAGGGGTCCTCCTTTGTTGCTCGTTCTTCTTTGGATTTCTTCCTGGTATCCGACTTTCCCACTCACCTCAAGGCTTTGGTCACTGTCTCCCACTAACCTAGTTTAAAGCCCTCCTCTCTAGGTTTGCAAGCCTGCTCGCAAAGATGCTCCTTCCTCTCTTGGGGTATGTCTACACTACCCCGCTAGTTCGAACTAGCGGGGTAATGGAGGCATACCGCACTTGCAAATGAAGCCCGGGATTTGAATTTCCCGGGCTTCATTTGCATAAGCCAACGGGCGCCATTTTTAAATGCTGGCTTGTTCGAACCCCGTGCCGCGTGTAGCCGCGCGGCACGGGGTTCGAACAAGCCGGCATTTAAAAATGGCGCCCGCCGGCTTATGCAAATGAAGCCTGGGAAATTCAAATCCCGGGCTTCATTTGCAAGTGCGGTATGCCTACATTACCACCCTAGTTCGAATTAGGGTGGTAGTGTAGACATACCCTTGGTTAGATGGATCCCATCTCCTCCTAACAATCCTTGTGCCTGGAACAAAGTCCCATGATTGAAGAAACCAAAGCCCTCTCTCCGACACCACCTGAGCAACCATACATTTACTTCCTCAATTTCACAATCCCTACCCTGACCTTTCCCTTCAACAGGGAGGATAGACGAGAACACCACTTGCTCTTCGAATTCTTTGATCCTTCTTCCCAGCACTACATAATCCGCAGTAACCTGCTCAAGGTCATAATAAATAAATAAATACAATATAATATAGTTCAATAAATAATCGGCAAGTTATAGTGTGTTTGAATGTATACATTTATGTCAACATTTTGTAATGTAATGTATTCACTCCTTTCTTTGTGCATGAGAAGGTAGTTTTGAGGTAGGTAGAAGAATATTTAGATCTCTATGGAATTTTTCATATTCTTTGTTCTAGAACAACCATTTTGACATGAATTGAGTAATACATAGTGTGAGCTGGTTTATGAATGCTTATTGAGGTCCTAAATTTTCCAGTGCTGTGAGTTTGCCGTTCTATCCCTGACCTAGTATTGTTAATTCAACTTCACCCCAACACTTCATAGAGGATTCAAGCAACTCCTGATGCCGTGGCTGCATATCTTGGAGACGTGAGTAGGTCAATTCTACCAGACACCAAAATCATTTATTTTAAATAATGGAACATTTTGTTTTGTCATCCAGCTTATTCGTGAAGGGGGACTTAGTCTTTACAGCTAAACTCACAGCTCCCAAGTGATAGAAAATTAATAGATATCTCAGTGAGTCATGAGAAATATGTTTTTGTGAATTTTAATATATATATATTTTCCCTTACAGATAAAGGCAAAGAATCAAATAGAACCTCCTGCCCACCAGCCTTGTTTATACATACCGACAGAAAAAGCAAGCCAACAGAGAATGATGAGGATAAGGTCTGTTTCCCATTATGAATTTTGTTCTAATTTAAAAATTCTAAACTGCAAAAATCAGAGAGTGACTATAGGACTATCATGGGATGTGGAGTTTCTTATGTCAAGACAGGATTGTCCCCTATGCTCTCTTTTTCTATAGGTTTCTATCAAATCTACCCACTCAGGGTATGTTTACACTTGCCCCCTCGTTCAAACTAGGGAGGCAAATGAAGCATACCAAAGTTGCTAATGAAGCGCGGGATTTAAATATCCCATGCTTCATTAGCATATTCGCAGCCAGTCGGCATTTTAAAATGCCGGTCGCCTGATTTAACTTGCTGCATGTAGACGTGGTAGTTTGATCGGAAACCCTTCCTTCGATTTAACTGTTACTCATTGCACAAGGAGTAACAGTTAAATCGAGAGAAGGGTTTCTGATCCAACTACTGTGTCTGCATGTGGCAAGTTAAATCGGGCAACTGGCATTTTAAAATGGCGACCAGCTGCAAATATGCTAATGAAGCACGGGATATTTAATCCCGTGCTTCATTAGCAACTTTGGTATGCTTCATTTGCCTCCCTTGTTTGAACTGTGGGGCAAGTGTAGACATACCTTCAGTCAGTTTTGTAATCTTGTACATTCTAAATAGTGCTGGGGAGTGAAGGAGTGGGGAAATTAACACAGCACTTTAAAAGAGTCTAGGTCTTTATATTGCTTTATATGCCAATTTAAATGACTTGGAAAATTGGGATCCACAAGCCCCAACTATCAAGCAGCTAGAGCTCCCTGAACTCCAGATGTGTGTGCAGAAATGTCAGCAAGTCATGAGGGAAGCACACCTGGACTCATTTCTAGGCTCCTACTTAACTGTCAGTGCAACACTTTTCAACTTGATATCCTCTGTGTATGTAGTTAATATACTTTTACCCCATCTTAAACATCATTAATGAGCTCATTACATAAAGATGGTAATTGATATGTATGGATAACAAATGTTAATGATAATTAAACTTTTATCTAATGTAAGATTTTTTATTAGAGATTAGCAGTAACACTGGCATTGTACTTTTTTAGTATTTGTGTAGCTTTTTATACCCAAATTCTTTCTCAATGGATTGTAAAGGGTATAGAATCTGAATCTAATCCCTTTCAGATCTATTGAAAGATTGACTTACCTCATGAAGACAACATGGAGATTATGCAGTTATGGACAAATTAGGGAACAATCCTATCCATATACTGTGCACCTCATACTCTAGCATCTCCACACAATAGGCAACAGTGATGAGTCTGCTTAGTCCCTTTGAGAACTATAGGTGATAGGTCTCTTCTCCTCTTTTTTTCTCTTTACCTTACCAGTTTATCCCAGTAAGGCAGCAGTGCATTAAGAGCACCCTCTACCTTTTGGAAAGGAATAGCAGAGGTTGCTATTCGGTGTTTCATCTCTACCATTCCTATTGCACCATCCCTGAGCATCCTAGAGTCATTATGCTTTATACAATCATAATGTCTCAGTCCATCATTCTTCAAACTCTTCAACTGCTCCCAACCTCACATGCAGCACTGGCTCAGCAGTATTATGGAGAGCTTAAAGTTTGCAAAGTGCTTTGAAGATTAAGAGCTCTCTATATGTGATCATTACTTTTTAATCATATTACTTCCTCTCCAGCATTGATACTTCATGGGAGCTCTTGTAACAACCACCGGTCGGTTTTGAACCTGGGACCTCTGGAGCTGAGTATAGGAGCCTCTACCCTCTGATCTAAAAGCCAGGTGGCTCCCAACCCATGCTATAGAGGTCTCTTGATCTTAACTCTTGCTGTGGTCTAGGTACCACTTGCATTCTTAAGTAACCACACTATCGGTATGTCTAGACTACATGCCTATGTGGACGGAGCCATGTAGATGAGTTTACTAGACATAGGAAAATGAAGCAGTGACTTAAATAATTGTTGCTTCATTTACATCAAAATGGCCACTCCGCTGTGCCGATCAGCTGTTTGGCGGCACAGTGGGGCAGTCAGGATGCATCGCGGTGGTCAAGGGAAGCCTTTGTCGACCACTCTGGTAAACCTCATTTCACGAGGCATACCGGAGCGGTCGACAAAGGCTTCCCTTGTCAACCGCGGTGCATCCAGACTGACCTGCTGTGCCGCCAAACAGCTGATCGGCACAGCGTGGTGACCATTTTGATGTAAATGAAGCAGCGATTATTTAAATCGCACTTCATTTTCCTAAGTCTAGTAAACTCATCCACATAGAATCATAGAATAATAGAATAATAGGACTGGAAGGGACCTCGAGAGGTCATCGAGTCCAGCCCCCCGCCCTCAAGGCAGGACCAAGCTCCGTCTACACCATCCCTGACAGATGTCTATCTAACCTGTTCTTAAATATCTCCAGAGAGGGAGATTCCACCACCTCCCTTGGCAATTTATTCCAATATTTGACCACCCTGACAGTTAGGAATTTTTTCCTAATGTCCAATCTAAACCTCCCCTGCTGCACTTTAAGCCCATTACTCCTTGTCCTGTCCTCAGTAACCAAGAGGAACAAATTTTCTCCTTCCTCCTTGTGACATCCTTTTAGATATTTGAAAACTGCTATCATGTCCCCCCTTAATCTTCTTTTTTCCAAACTAAACAAGCCCAGTTCATGAAGCCTGGCTTCATAGGTCATGTTCTCTAAACCTTTAATCATTCTTGTCGCTCTTCTCTGTACCCTTTCCAATTTCTCCACATCTTTCTTGAAATGTGGCGCCCAGAACTGGACACAGTACTCCAGCTGAGGCCTAACTAGTGCAGAGTAGAGCGGCAGAATGACTTCAAGAGTTTTGCTTACAACACACCTGTTGATACAACCTAGAATCATATTTGCTTTTTTTGCAACAGCATCACACTGTTGGCTCATATTCAACTTGTGGTCCACTATGACCCCTAGATCCCTTTCCGCCATGCTCCTTCCTAGACAGTCGCTTCTCATCTTGTATGTATAGAACTGATTGTTCCTTTCTAAGTGGAGCACTATGCATTTCTCTTTATTAAACCTCATCCTGTTTACCTCTGACCATTTCTCTAACTTGCTAAGGTCATTTTGAATTATGTCCCTATCCTCCAAAGAAGTTGCAACCCCACCCAGTTTGGTATCATCTGCAAACTTAATAAGCGTACTCTCTATCCCAATATCTACACCATTGATGAAGATATTGAACAGTACGGATCCCAAAAGAGACCCTTGCGGAACTCCCTTTCCAGCAGGATTTAGCACCGTTAACAACAACTCTCTGACTACGGTTATCCAGCCAATTATGCACCCACCTTATCGTGGCCCTATCTAAGTTATATTTGCCTAGTTTATCAATAAGAATATCATGCGAGACTGTATCAAATGCCTTACTAAAGTCTAGATATATGACATCCACCGCTTCTCCCTTATCCACAAGGCTCGTTATCCTATCAAAGAAAGCTATCAGATTAGTTTGGCATGACTTGTTCTTCACAAACCCATGCTGGCTATTCCCTATCACTTTATTACCTTCTAAGTGTTTGCATATGATTTCCTTAATTACCTGCTCCATTATCTTCTCTGGGACAGACGTTAAACTGACCGGTCTGTAGTTTCCTGGGTTGTTCTTATTCCCCTTTTTATAGATGGGCACAATATTTGCCCTTTTCCAGTCTTCTGGAATCTCCCCTGTCTGCCATGATTTTTCAAAAATCATAGCTAAAGGCTCAGAAACCTCCTCTATCAGCTCCATGAGTATCCTGGGATGCATTTCATCAGGACCTGGTGACTTGCTGACATCTAACTTTCCTAAGTGATTTTTAACTTGTTCTTTGTGTATCCTATCTTCTAAACTTACCCTCTCTCTCCTTGTATTCACTACGTTAGGCACACCTCCAGACTTCTCGGTGAAGACCGAAACAAAGAAGTCATTGAGCATCTCATTTCCAAGTTTCCTGTTACTGCTTCTCCCTCCTCACTAAGCAGTGGGCCTACCCTGTCCTTGGTCTTCCTCTTGCTTTTAATGTATTTATAAAAGGTCTTCTTGTTTCCCTTTATGCCTGTAGCTAGTTTGATCTTATTTTGTGCCTCTGCCTTTCTAATCTTGCCCCTGCATTCCCATGTTGCTTGCCTATATTCATCCTTTGTTATTTGTCCTAGTTTCCATTTTTTATATGACTCCTTTTTTATTTTGAGATCATGCAAGATTTCCTTGTTAAACCAAGCTGGTCTTTTGCCATATTTTCTATCTTTCTGTCCATGGAGCCATGTAGTCTAGACATACCCTAGGTGTGTGGGTTACACGATCATAGCATCTCTTTCCTTCATTCCATTCATTTCTTTAAACTGCTGGTATAAATTGATTTTTTTAACCCTTAAAATGTGTATTATCTATAGCTTTCTAGATTATGGGATAAATACGTGTTTAAATGCAATTTTCAAATAGTTAACATGTCTACATTTGTCAGGCTCCCAGTTGGTAGCATAAGAACTGTTGTCAGACACACAGCTGGTGGAGGACCACTCTCAACAGCATTATCATTGACCAAAGTAATGCAAAATTATCTAAAAATAGGTACCTAGTTATGACTGAATTATGAACTTATGCAGAGCAGTCTCAACTTCTCTGATGCGTGACTTCGAGCAGCTCCAGTTGCTTACAATGGAGACTGCTTCCTGCAACCACTGGCTCTTCACTGCCCAACCAAAGTGTTTTGCAGTCAACCCAAGACACAAACAACATCCCTTCCTTTCTAGACTTTTCCTCTCACCTGTTCAAATATGCAAGTTTGCTTTGCCCCTCATGTTTTGTGAGAACATTGCCCTCTAAGCTGGCCTTCTGGTTTGCCATCTGATCCAATTCCTGATCAAACCCTTCCTTCCTTCCTTCCTTCCTTCCTTCCTTCCTTCCTTCCTTCCTTCCTTCCTTCCTTCCTTCCTTCCTTCCTTCCTTCCTTCCTCTGTATGTCTACACTGCAGAGTTTTGTTGGAAAAATAACTGTTTTTCTGACAAAACATGAGTTACGTCCACAGTGCAATCACATTCTTTTGAAAGTAAATTGAAAGAACAGAAGGGTTTTTCTGGCATTGGTAATCCTCTTTCTATGAGGAAGAAGCCTTTTTCTGAAAGAGGTCTTTTGGAAAAAGATATGTGAGGATGGGGAGGAGGATTTTTTTCGAAAGAAGAGGCTTCCACGAAATAAAACAGGTGCCCTGGTGGCCACTCCATCCAAATTAATAAGAACTCTATAGTTCCTGTCTCCTGTTAAAGTCATAGTCACCCTGGACAAACCTTGTGGCAGGAAGGCAACCTGAGAGCAGCACCTCACCACATTGTTCTCCCTGCCACAGGCCTTGGCACCAATGGCAGAGCCACAAGCCCCTCTACACTTCACTGGCCCTCGCAGGGAGCAGCCCCAGGGGTCCCAGGACTCATCAAGGGGTACCAAGAGGAGGGCACCCTCCTTGTCTGGAGCAGAGATCCTGTCCCTCCTCGATCTGTGGTGCAAGGAAGAGACATTGCAGGATCTCCGCTCCAAGCAGCACAATGCCAGTTTTTTTGGAGTGCATGGCCGAGTCCCTGGTAGAGTGCAGCCCCCCCCCCCCCCAGACCTTGGAACAGGTCTAGAGTAATGTTAATGAGCTCCACCAGGGGTATGGCAGGGCCTGAGAGCGCAGATCACACTCAGGGGCAGGACCCCACACCTGCCCCTATTACCAGGAGCTGCACCAGATCCTGAGGGGTGGGAAAATGTCTTCCCCACCCATCATGGTGGACTTCGGCCTCCAAACCCCCATCATCGCCCAGCTGGAGGTCACAGCGGAAGAGAAGGAGAAGGAGGAGGAGGAGGAGGAGGAGGAGGAGGAGGAGGAGGATACGGACACCGTCACCCTGTCCGAGGAGCCGGTTCCTGTCAGCCAGGACATCTCCCAGTCCTCGTAGGATGCCGGGGAGAGATCTTCAGGTATGTAGCCTTAGTTTGTCATGCACACAAGGCAGGGGAGGCTGGCACAGAAGGTGTGGGTTCAAGTGTCCCTCAGGCTGCTCAGGATGGATATTGTGCTGCAGTCCTCACACATGGAACCACGTTCAGTTTTAGTGTATGCCATGCGGATACAGCAGACAGCCCTTAAGCATGGGTGAGATCCTGCTGCCAGGCTCAGGGGAGGTTACAGAAGTCCAGCCACTGGGGTGGGACTTCCAGAACCTGCTATGGCTGGAAGCAGACTAGCCACGAGGGCTCAGGCACGACCCCAGACACACCAAGGAGTGCCACACACAGCATGCCAGAATTCTTGCTCATACGAGGCAGCAACCGCTCCCTTGGGCAGTGCTGCAAGCCTCAGATATGTGTGCAGACCCAGGGAGGGCCAAGCTGCTCCTGGCACCTCTGCTATCCATGAGGGGATCCCACTGTAGACGAACACTTCCCTTGACTGCTTGTCTGTAGGTTGGGAAGCGGGGTGGGAAGAGGGCAGCATGACCCGCTGTGCAGACCACACGTGGCCTTGCTCCCAGGATATCCCCCTCCTCTTCCCTGAGAACTGATGGGCACTGCTCACAGAGGAGGGCACGGCCTCAGAGACAGTGTGTGCATGGATGAATGACTGCTTCTCCCTCTTTGTGTTCTCCATAGTCGGACCAGCCAGGACTGAGGGGCGAGCCACACAACCAGAACCAGCCGCCAGAACCCCGGGGACACAAAAGCATTCCAGGGTCCAGGAAGCCCTCAGATGCCAGCATGTCAGCATCCTGCATGACATGCAGCAGACCCTGGTCCAGAAGATCCACAAGGACTCAGAGTGATGGAACCGTGCATGGGACCAGCTCATGCAGTGGTGCGATAACATGTGTGCCATCATATCATACATGATGGCTCACCCATCTGCTGTTGATGCTCCTTGCTACCATCCTCCTGCCCCCCCATGTCCATTCCCTCTCCATCTTCCCCCATGCAATGCCTGTGCTCCCTCCCCAAGTGATGCCTATGCCCTCTCTCCCTGCTCCCCTGCCAACTCTGACCACACTCGAGCCCTGCCTCCTGCCCACCCCACTGGGGTCTCAACCCACCAAACCCCAACTACGACGAGGTCCCTGCACCCGAGGTGGCACATTTAGCTGCCACCCTCCCCCTCCATGTTATGAGCACCTCTCCCCCTGCCCACCTTTTTTTAATGAAAGATAAATACAGACTTCGTTTTTTCAAAACCAAACAGGTATCTTTATTCTGATGTCAGGGAAGGGGCGAAGGGAGGGGTTGTGGTGGGAAGGCATAGGGCTGCCAGCCAGAAGCCCCTAGGATAGAGGCCCTGGGAAGAGTTACTTGGGTACTTGAGCGAAAATCTCCCTCAGAGCCTCCTGGATGCACAACCCAGCCTGATGGGCCTGTTGGGTGGCAACTGCTGGAAGGCTTGGTGTCTGCTCCCCACCTCAGGAGGAAGGCCTCCCTCTTCTTCTCCATAATATTGTGGAGGACACAACATGCTGTGATCACCTTGGAGATGTAGGTCCTATCTATGGCTCCAGCACAATTCAGGAAACCCAGGGTGGCAAATCCGGCCACGATCAGGTCCAGGTCTCCCAGGCGGATGACCCTCCTCAGCAGAATCAAGATGATGGCATCTGCAGAAGGAAACAAACAAATACACAAAACAGAGGATGAGACAGGGAGTGCCTGAGCCCTTGGGGGATGCCCGCCCCCCATCTTCTTCTCTCCACCAAACAACCCAGGAGCCACTCCCTATGAGGCCGCCTCTCCTCCCCCCCCCCCCCAGCAACAGGGCTGTTTGAGGGCAGAACAGCCCCCCATCCCTCTTTCCCTAGGGTCCCCCTTTTCCAGGACTTCCCATCCCCTGTGAAGGGACTGCAGCCTGAGAGTGCTTTACCTCTGTGAGGGTATGTCTACACTAGCCCCCTAGTTTGAACTAGCGAGGCTAATGTAAGCATTCGAAGTTGCAAATGAAGCCCGGAATTTAAATATTCCGGGCTTTATTTGCATCTTCCCATCTGGGCATCATTTTTAAAGCCCCTTTGTCTGAATTAACTGCCCGCGGCTACACGCGGCAGTCAGACGTTAACTCAAACTAAGTCCTTAGTTCGAGTTAACTGTTACACCTCGTGGAATGAGGTGTAACAGTTAACTCGAACTAAGGACTTAGTTCGAGTTAATATCTGACTGCCACATTTAGCCACGGGCAGTTAGTTCGGACTAAGGGGATTTAAAAATGGTGCCCGGATGGGAAGATGCAAATAAAGCCTGGGATATTTAAATCCCGGGCTTCATTTGCAACTTCGAATGCCTACATTAGCCTCCCAAGTTCAAACTAGGGGGCTAGTGTAGACATTTCCTGAGGAAGGCCCCGATGGTGGACTTCTTCATGCCAATCTGGTTGTCCACCGACTGGTAGCTGTCAGGGGTGATGAGCTTCCAGAGGGCAATTGCGACCCACTTATCCAGGGGGATGGTGGGCCGCATGTGGGTGTCATGTCTCCGGAGCACAGGGGTTAGCCAGGCACGTGACTCCAAAAAGGTGATCTTCTGCATATGGAAGTTTTGGAGCCATTGTTGATCGTCCTATTGCTCCAGAACCCGCCGGTCCCACCAGTCGGAACTGGTGTCCAGCCTCCAGAAATGCCTCTCCACAGTGGTTTTGGTTGCCAGAGTGTAGCTCCCACACCCAGCGAGAGGGTCCCCAGAATGAGCTCAGGGTTGAGCTCAGTCAGGACCAGGAAGGCAGCTGGCACAAAGTGCTGCAAACACTGCAGCATGGCCGTGTGAGGCCATTGCATGTGATAGGGCAGCTCCAGTGCCATGGCACCAAGAGAAAAGCTGTGGCATCCAAAAAAGCAGGGCAACCACAGCAGGTACTATGAGAGCTTTGCTGTCCCTTGAAGAGGTAGGTAAGCAAGCATGCAGCAGAAGCAGAGGAACAGCTGTCCAGGGAATGTCTTTAAGCACGTGTCTCTGCAAGGCTCTGGCATAAGCACTTGGAAGCAACTAGTGACCTAAAGCTCTGCCTGAAGTGGTTCTGGGTGGCCTTTTATGCTAATTTCCAATCAATCTGGACCCTCTCTTTCGAAAAATCACATCGCTTTTTTGATGCGCTTTTGTGTGTGGACACACTCTTTCGGAAGAAGTTTTTTCAGAAGATCTCTTCTGAGAAAAGCTTCTTCCAAAAGAAGCCTGCAGTCTAGATGTAGCTTCTCTCTCTCGCTCTCTCTCTTCCCCCCTACATAACTTATGGTGAAATGTGCAAAATTGTACAGTGTTTCAACGAATTATCACCTGTGCTATATGGAAGACTGTATCTCTCCAGCTTTGCATACATAACATTCCAAATAGGGCAGTGTTTATATTCTTTCCAATCTAACCCCCTTCTTCCCACCGGTTTAGAAGTAGATGGTTGTCTATGTGGCCTCTAATGGAATAAAGATGATTTAATAATCCTCCTCAAGTACAAATGAGGTTGTTTGCATAATAGTAGCACTCATGAGCATTAGTTTCACATGCTGACTATTTTTTCTGTCTTTCTATGTCAAGGATCATCACCCTTTAAAACTAGTAAATGACGATGACAGTACATCAAATGGCAACAAGCCTGTGGCATCTACTCCTGTACCAGGATCACCATGGTAAGCACATTCTGGAAAATAGTAACAAAACCTCAATGTCATTGTTATTGCCAAATATGTATTATTGGTCCATTTCTTTATAATTTCAGAGTAGCAACAGTAATACAATTCTGGGTTTTTAACAACATTGTCCTATTTTCTTTTACAAAGATGACATTGTAGATTTACATCACTAGTCATATAATTTCACAAAACAATAGAACATAGCCATATGTACAGTCTAAGACAGCTATTTTTGTAAGACAACCAATACAAGTTTGAAATCAATTGTTATCTGCAAAATGTCGGTGCAGCAAGAAATGCTATTGATTATTTAGAGCCTGATTATCCTCATCTTCCAGAGACTTCAGTGGGATTTGAAGAAACTCATTGTCTTGCAGATTTATAATAGGTCTCAGGCCATATTTACGAGTAAGTTGTGTTCTATGTGCTTGTTTTCCTGGCCAAATCCCATTTTGGGTAATTACATCTGCCTAAATAAAACTCCTCAGTGGTCTGAAATGGACAAAGATAATTCTTCACTTTCTGTCTTAAACTGTCAGTGTGTGTGTGTAAGTGTGTGTTTTCTTTACCCCAGAAGGTAATTTTAGTAACAGAAGTGGTCCCTGTTGTTTTTCATCTGTATGCAGAGAATTTTGGAATCTCTGGAAAAAAGGTCCTATGTAACTATCTATAGGTATAATGAATTACTATATTGTGTCTTACCGCAAACCAACTTGTTGGTGACCTCTGTTTTAAGATACTTGATAACCACTCCTCTTCATGACATCTGCTACTATGTAAAAAATGTGATAGCTGGGGAGCTGTAACCATTTAAATTCAACAGCATCATGAGCCATTTATAACATCTCTTAGTGGTCCTTTCTTGTACAGTAGAGTCTGTAATCAACAGGAAACTTGCAAAAGGAATTTACAGCATTCCGACATATGTAGCAGCCTAAGTGGAATGGTGAAGGACCATTCAGCACATCAATTGAAATTGCACCTTTTTTGGGGTCCAAATTTGTAATACCCTTGCTCATAATGAGTATTAACTTACTTTTCTAAGATTGCCAGAGATTATTTGATGAGCAAGACATTACTCAAAGGGGATAATGGTATCACAATCTGATCCTTTTTATTAAGTCCCAGGATGACTAGACCCTATTACTGACAGTTGTCCATTGCTCTGATGTGACAATACCCAAAATGCACCATGCTGATACCCTCAGATCTACCATGAATCACACTGGAAGATGGAGCATGCCTGTGGGGGTCTTCTAATTAATATGCACCCTTTGGGATATAAAATAGTTCTTTAAAGAGCAAATTTACAAAGCAATTCTAAATGGCTAAATAAATTAATACATTCAACGCAAGCCTGGAATTTACCTCAACCCCTCTCCACCTATAGGTTGGCTCCATGCTTCTGCAGAATTCCATGGTTGATGTGACATCACTAGGTGTATGCTGGGGTGTCATACTGGAGAAACCTGAGTGGGGCTGGAGGTTGTGCCACTTAAAACAAACCAAAAGGTGAGTTTTCAATTGTTAATGTGCTGCCAGCCCTTCTTAGCCTTGTAGGGCTTTCAGCACATAGTACCAAGGGTAATGGAATGAAGCTAATTCTGAGCCCTATCCTGCATTTCTTATTGAGGCAAAACAGTTGCAAAGCAGGGTGAAGCCCTCCATTGGCTGATCACCTGAAAAGAAGGAAAATAAGTCACATGTTTTGCTTTTAAGTAACATTCATGTATATAGGTTGTAATGGGGATATTTAAAATCTATGGAATCCCATTAATCTGCTTCATATACAATGTGCTATATTTAAAACATTTAAATAAATGTAGTTCCTCTGTATTTCCAGTGAAATGACCAATTTTACAACATTAAATATTTTACTTTGAATTTAAACATATGTATAATACACATAATCGAATAACGAAATAAATGAGAAGAATATGAGTTGACGTTAACATCCCATTATGGTGAATAAGAGTAAGCTGTTGTTGAAGGCAATCTGTGCACAGACTTGGGCAGAGAATACAGCATTGGTTTACACGAGACTCACGTTTGGAATTTTATACACCTCACAACTTTAAGGGCTAACCTTTTAGGGCCAAATTCACTAGTTCACTCTGGCTGCTTTGCACTGAATGGACAACAAAGTTTAGCAGGTGAACTAAGATGGGTTTACAATAATTTTTTGTCATCAAAGTGACTCATAGACTTTAAGGTCAGAAGGGACCATTATGATCATCTAGTCTGACCCCCTGCACAATCCAGGCCACAGAATCTCACCCACCCTCTCCTAGAATAATCCTCTCACCTATATCTCAGATATTGAAGCCCTCAAATGGTTTAAGGACCCCAAGATGCAGAGAATCCTCCAGCAAGTGATCTGTGCCTCATGCTACAGAGGAAGGCGAAAAACCTCCAGGGCCTCTGCCAATCTACCCTGAAGGAAAATTCCTTCCCTGACCCCAAATATAGTAATCAGATGAAGCCTGAGCACGTGGGCAAGACTCACCAGCCAGACACCCAGGAAAAAGTTCTCTATAGTAACTCATATCATCCCACCATGGGCCTATTTACCACTGATAGTGAAAGGTCAATTAGTTGCCAAGATCATGTTATCCCATCAAACCATCCCCTTCATAAACCCATCTAGCTTTATCTTGAAGCCAGATAGGTCTTTTGCCCCCACTACTTCCCTTGGAACTTCACTCATCTAATGGTTAGAAACCTTTGTCTAATTTCGAGTCTAAACTTCCTAATAGCCAGTTTATATCCATTTGTTCCTGTGTCCACATTGGTATTAAGCTTAAATAATTCCTCTCCCTCCCTGGTATTTATCCCTCTCAGGGTATGTCTACACTACAAAGTTAATTCGAAATAAAAGCAGTTATTTCGAATTAAATTTAATAGCGTCTATATAGGCAAACCGCTATTTCAAAATAAATTTGAAATAGTGGAGCCCTTATTTCAAATTTGGTAAACCTCATTCTACGAAGAGTAACACCAAATTTGAAACAGCTATGTGCTGTGTAGACATTTCATTAGAAATAGGGGGCCTCCAGCCCTTCCCAGGGTATGTCTACACTACCCCCCTAGTTCGAACTAGGGGGGTAATGTATGCATACCGAACTTGCTAATGAAGCCCGGGATTTGAATTTCCACGAGGCGTACAGATAGTTCGGATTAGGAAGCCTAATCTGAACTATCTAGTCCGTGCCGCGTGTAGCCGCGCGGCACGGGGTTCGCACTAGCCGGCTTTTAAAAATGGCGGCGCCGGCTTTATGCTAATGAAGCCCGGGAAATTCAAATCCCGGGCTTCATTAGCAAGTTCGGTATGCATACATTACCCCCCTAGTTCGAACTAGGGGGGTAGTGTAGACATACCCCCAGAGAGCCCTGGTGGCCACTCTGGGCACAACCAGGAAAACTTACTCTTCTCTTCCCCAGCCCTGGAGCCATTAAAGGGGTAGACTCTAGCCACAGTGCCTGTGCCAGACCCAAGCCTGCCAGCCCAGAGCCAGCAGTGGCCACCGGGCCCCTGACCCAGTGGCCCCAAAACATGAGCCAGCAAGCCACTGGCAGCCAGCCCTCCACCACTCCCCAAGAGTAGTCTGCCAGCTCCCAGGAGCCTGACAGGGGCAGGAGAAGGTGGGTGCTTTCCTGGTCCAGGGTAGAGATCATGGACCTTATTCAGGTTTGGGGGGGATGCCCCCAACTTTCACGATCTCCACACTAGATGGAGGAATGCGGCCATCTATGGCAGGATAGCTGCCAGCGTGGCCACCAAAGGCCACATGGGAACCCGGAGCAGGTTAGTATGAAAGTCAAGTTGGTCTGGCGAGACCCCCAACCCTGAGCCCTGAGCTTTCCCTCCCCTTTCTTTCCCTTGCTTCCCCCTTCCAGCTCCCTCCTCCCAGGTTTCCCCCTCCCCTCTTTCACCCTCTGTCTCCCCCTCTTCCACCTCCTTTTCCCAGTCTCCCCAGAGGTTCAACCCACCCCCCCAGTTTTGTTCAATAAACCCAGTTTGTATTTTTGAACATACATGTCTTTTATTTGACATCAGGAAGGAGGGCTAGGGAGGGGTAAGTGGAAGGATATGAGGGAGGAATGGGGCACGAGCCCCCAGTGGAGAGGACTGGGGAGGCTTTAAGGGCTCCTTGGGGTGGACGCTCTCCCTGAGGACCTCCTGGATCCTGACAGCCCCCTGATGGACTACCCAGATGGCAGCCTGCAGCAAGTGCAGCCAGGCTGATGTCAACAACCCCACGAGATGCACCGGCGTGCCCAGGGGCAGGTCTGGCTCCATGTGGCCGAGTGCTGTGGTGTCCCGAATGCAGGCACTCAGGGCACTCCAAAACAGGACTGCTTTGCTGCCCCTCATCGAGGAAGACAAGCAAGCGAGGAATCCTGAGAACTGTCTGTCTGGGGTGGGGGTCCTTTTAAGCACAGAGCTCATTTAACCTCAGGCAGCAGCCCCACACACTAAGTCCTAAACTGATGCCCTGCCGGCACTGGTTCCGGCCAACCTTAACTTCAGTTCAGGGTCCACTAAGTGTGGACGTGCTATTTCGAAATAGCAAAATGCTATTTTGAAATAGTTTTTGTGTATAGATGCATTATTTCGAATTAGCTTAATTCAAATAACTATTTCGAATTAAGTTAATTTGAAATAGCACTGTAGTGTAGACATACCCTAATATATTTAAAGAGAGCAATCATGTCTCCCCTCAGCTTTATTTTGGTTAAGGTAAACAAGCCAAGCTCCTTGAGTCTCCTTTGATAAGACAGGTTTTCCATTCCTCGGATCATCCTAGTGGCCCTTCTTTGTACCTGTTTCAATTTAACCAATAATTCCCCATTTGGTACTGTATCAAATGCCCTACTGAAATTGAGGTAGATTAGATCCACTGCATTTCCTTTATCTAAAAAATCTGTTACTTTCTCAAAGAAGGAGATCAGGTTGGTTTGGCACGATCTACCTTTTGTAAAATCATGTTGTAATTTGTCCCAATTACCGTTAACCTCAATGTCCCTAACTACTTTCTCCTTCACATTTTTTTACAAGACCTTGCATACTACAGATGTCAAACTAACAGGCCTGTAGTTATCCGAGTCACTTTTTTTCCCTTTCTTAAAAATAGGAACTATGTTAGCAATTCTCCAGTCAAATGGTACAACCTCGGAATTTAGAGATTTATTAAAAAATTTTGCTAATGGACTTGCAATTTCATGTGCCAGTTCCTTTAATATTCTTGGATGAAGATTATTTGGGTCCCCCCGATTTACTCCCATTAAACTGTTTGAGTTTGGCTTTTACCTCAGATATGGTAATATCTACCTCAATATCCTTATTCCCATTTGTTATATTTCCATTATCCCTAAGCTCTTCATTAGCCTCATTAAAGACTGAAGCAAAGTATTTGTTTAGATATTGGGCCATGCCTAGATTATCCTTAACCTCCACTCCATCCTCAGTGATTAGTGGTCCCATTTCTTTTTTTGTTTTGTTTTTGGTTTTTTTCCCTATATATATGGCTATAAAACCTTTTACTATTGGCTTTAATTCCCTTTGCAAGGTCCAAACTTTATATGTCTTTTAGCCTTTCTCACTTTGTCCCTACATGCTCTAACCTCAATAAGGTAGCTTTCTTTACTGATCCTTCCCATTTTCCACTCCTTATATGCCTTCTGGTTTTTTTAATCACCTCTCTGAGATGCTTGCTCATGCAGGTTGGTCTAAAACACCTGCCTATAAATTTCCCCCCCCTTTCTTGGGATACAGGCTTTTGATAGCTTCTGCAATTGTAACTTAAAATAATCCCAGGCCTCTTCCACCTTTAGATCCATAAATTCTTTAGTCCGATCTAGTTCCCTAACTAATTTCCTTAATTTATTAAAGTTAGCCCTTTTGAAATCAAAAACGTTAGTCTCAGATTTATTTTTGTTTATCCTTCCATTTAGTCTGAACTGAATTAGCTCATGATCACTCGAGCCAAGGTTGTCCCCTACAAACGTTTCATCTATGAGGTCCTCACTACTCATCAAAACCAAATCTAAAATGGCATCTCCACTTGTTGGTTCAGCAACTACTTGATGAAAGAATTCATCAGCTCTCGCATCTAAGAAAATCTGAGTCCTATTATTATTACTTGCACTGCCTATATCTGGAAAATTGAAGTTTCCCATGATTACGCAGTTTCCATTAGTATTTACTTCATTAAAAACATTAAAGAGGTCTCTATCCATATCCAAATTAGATCCCAGTGGTCTATAACACACCCTAAGCACTATCCCTGGGGAGGATATAATAGGTTTCTTCCCCAATGTGGTTTTTGCCCAGACAGACTCTTTCTTCTCCATTCCATCACTTTTTATTTCTTTGCAATCTACCTCATCATTGATATACAATGCTGCTCTGCCACCTTTACCTTTATTTCTGTCTTTCCTAAACAGTACATATCCTTCAATACCTGTACTCCAGTCATGCCTAGTATTCTACCATGTTTCTGTTATTCCTATAGTATCTGGTTTCACTTCCTGGACCAATAGCTGTAGTTCCTCCATTTTGTTACCTAGGCTCCTCGCATTAGTGTACAAACATCTTAATTTTTGCTGTTTGGCCTCACTCACATTCTTTACCCAATTTGGCCCAGACATTGTACCTCCAATATGACCTATTAGACTAGTATCCATTCTACACTTCCTCCTTATGTCCATTTTCCTACCCCTAGCTATATCCTTTCTTATTTCGTTTTCCTCCCTCTCAATGCTAAAATCTGGCATAGAGATTACCTGGACATCTCCCAACCATCTCCCCCAGATTCCTAGTTTAAAGCTCTCTTAATAAGCTGTGCCAGCCTCCATCCTAGAAGTCTATTTCCCTCCCTACTTAGGTGAAGTCCATCCTGAGAGAACAGGCCCGTCCATGAATGCCTCCCAGTGGCCATATATCCCAAAGCCCTCCTTATAGCACCACTGTCTGAGCCATCTATTGAGCATCATAATCCTGTCACACCTTAGTTGCCCTTCTCCAGGAACAGGCAGAATCACACTAAAGATCACCTGAGCCTCAATTTCCTTAAGAGTCTTCCCCAGCTTGGCATAGTCTCCCTTGATTCATTCCAGCGAGAATCTAGCCATATCATTTGTTCCTACATGAAGGATGATCAATGGATTCTTTCCTGCTCCCTTTAGGCTCCTCTTCAACCTCACTTCTACATCCCGTATCTTAGCACCTGGCAGACAGCACACCCTTCTATTTTCTGCATCAGCTCTAGTTACAGGCCTGTCTATTCTTCTCAATAAGGAGTCCCCAATCACATAGACCTGCCTTTTCCTGGTGACAGTCAAATTCTCTGGTCTATCTCTTGTTTCCTCTAGTTGCAAATTCTTTTCACTTCTATTTTCCCTTGTAATCCTCTTCAACCCATCCAGTATCCTCCTGGTGCTCATTATTGGTGTTGTCTCCATCGACTCTTCCTCTTTATCTAAGGGACTAACCACTCTTCTCTTCTTCCTTGCCCTTCTATCTTCAGTGGTTACCTGCTGCGCCCCTTCTTCATTCTTCAACTCCGCACACCTGTTCTTGAGCTCTATTTCTCCTGCACTGGCCCATCTTTTCCTCTGCCTGGTTCTCTTAGTCATATGCTTCCACTGTCCATTTTGATCCTGCTTCCATTTGCATGTCTAAGCTTTCCCCTTCAGCCACCTCATGCCTTTGCTCCATCATCTGCTCGAACCCCCTTCTAAACTTGACCAGAGTTTCCACCTGCATCTCCAATCCTCAGATCTTTTCTTCCATCAGCTCTATCAGGCGGCACTTCATTCAAACAAAACTCCTTAAAGGTACCCCCTGTACATACCACAGCTGCCACATCCAATCATCCTCCTTGTGTCCTCTACTGCTTGGGTCATGGCCACTACTGCCTCTGTGTTTACCAG
Organism: Pelodiscus sinensis; assembly: GCF_052426305.1. Taxonomy (NCBI): domain Eukaryota; kingdom Metazoa; phylum Chordata; order Testudines; family Trionychidae; genus Pelodiscus; species Pelodiscus sinensis. The sequence continues at coordinate 47,459,066 of NC_143059.1, forward strand.
CCTTCTCTCCTAAATCCTGTTAGTCAGGCGAACACAAAAACAAACCAAAACACCTCCCCCACAGCAAAAACAAACCCCAAATGAGTCCCACAATCCAAACTCCCCTTACAAACTCCCACTCAAACTCCCCTGTTTACAACTCTGTTTACTGGCTCCTGTGCCACTGCAGCTGTCTGTGAAACAGATTGGACATAAGCTGTGAGTCCTGAGCTTAAATCTTTTCATGAAAGCTTTAGATTTTGGTAGATAATTTTGTTTCAAGTGCTGAATCCTATGGGAAATTCATCAATCATGGAATCACAGAAAATGGAGGACATGTTTCATGTCCTCAAAAAAAGCAAATTGTAACTATTCATGGCTATATTCCCTTTTCTTCAGACAGCAATTACAAATAGCTCTGAGAAATAAGAACTTATTTTATCAGTCCCAGTGGGATGATAATCATGAAGCCAACCAATAACAATTTAAATGTTAACAATAACTATTTCAGTGATGCATTGCAACTAAAATGGCCCACTAATTTACTTTTCCATAGATACCATATTAATGAGAGATGGAAAACTACTGCTTGGCCCCATCATGCATCCCCTGTTACCCTATGCCATGTTTATGTTTCCAATGGTTTTTCTAGTCTAAAAGGCGCCAACATGTTAGACTCCCATCACCTCTCACTATGGATGACTTTTCCATAGCCTACCAGACTCTTTATTATTAAGAATTTTTGCCTAATTTTTTCAACTAGGATTTTTGCTTCCTTAATTTCATTACATTTATCCTAGAGAGAATTTCCAATCTGAATGGGATTTGCCATGGGAAGAGGACAAAAGTAAAGTTTAGCTGCTAAGGTCATAATACTGAGAAGGCTTATCTTTATTCACTGAGTAGATGTATTGATTTCATTAGGACAATTAACAGTGCATTAAGTTCAGGAAGGGTTTTCAGGACCTGAAATGGAAGGGGAGCAGAGAGAGAGATGGGAGAAACAGTCAGTGGGGTACAGCAGACCATGGGACAAAGAGGAAGATGAAGAAAGGAGAGCCAAAAGGGAGGGGAGTGCTTCTACATTTTCCTTCTTCCCAGGTTGATTGACCCATGATGCTATCAAAAGGACTGCCTCACATGAGGCAGCTTAAGCACCAGACTATTATTTATTGCTCAGAGGAGATCATATATTAATGAGATCTGAACACTAATATCTGACTAAAAAGCCAAAGAATTTAAGGACTTCACAACTCATAAACATTTCTTGGCCTCTAGCTGATGAATAAATTAAAATAAAAAGGAGAGATTACAGCTGAGCAATAATTAGCCCAATTTGTTTATTTGACAAAAAAGATTCTCAGAAATATTAGTTAAGTGCCCAAGTACCACATAAATACGTTATATGATACACTAAGGTTATTTTGTTATATATTTAAATGTCATTATTTTAGTTAGAAAATAAATTCAGTATAAAAAGCTTATCATAGCATCATCTGTACTTTTAATTTGTGATCTGTGACTGAAATCCAAATACCATATTTTCCCTTTTGTATAATGAAATTTTTATTATGCCAGAGATGTATAGGTAACATATAATGTGAGGAAAGGGGATACTAATTTTAAATTAAATGTCAAATTGGGATAGTTATGGAAAAAATGAAAGGCTTCATGAGGTACCTGCCATTTGGAGATATTTTTATAGCCCTCCAGAGATGTTTATTTTGTCTTTCAATCAGGTGTGAAAATGTACCATTTCCCTTTTAGCAATCACCTTGTTTTTATTAGATAAATTCTGAGGCTCTCGATGGCTTAGAAGTACATTTTGAAATAACGAATACATTTTCAGCCTCAAATGTGGTCTTCTATCACCAAAGTGATAGAAACTGTAAGTGAGAGCAGAGACTTTGTACGTGTTCATGGGAGAAATCACTATTAAATTATTAAAGAGCGGCATCAACAGCTTTTTTGAAAATAGACTTGTTCTCATCTCCTCCTGGCCAGAGATGCCAACATGTGCAATTGTCAGAGAACTTAGACTGTCCTAAATGTGTATGAATGCATGAGTGTGGCACTAATAATATATTGACTTCCTGCTTTTGCAGCACACCATAAGCTCCATGTAGTACTCCTATGGGGACAAATTCTGCAAAAGGACAGAATGAGCTCAATTGACACTAAAGCTAACTATAGTTGAGAGTGTTCAGCATTTTTCAAGAGGCATGCACCATCTCACATGATTTGGCCCATTTTCTGCAGAGTTAGATAAAGGGAGAAATGTAACCATATTATTAAATAAATCAGTTAACTGATTACTCCCTTCTTCTGCCTAAACATCAGCTTTTATGAAGTCCACTAGTAGGACTGTGCTATTTATGATAGTTTGGTTTCTTGTTCCTAAAGTCTTCCATCAACTTTATCCTGATCTATTGTGAGGCAAAATCTATTGCTTGGTAATTTTTTATTTGATTAACAGCATTTGTGTTAGAACTGAGAACACTAGCTCTGAGACACCATGTACAAAATTATTACCACATAAAAAATAGGGCAGCCATTCTGGGATGCTGTTTTCAGAGTTAAATTATTTGTACATTATACTAATAGGAAAATTATTAAAATATTTATCATGTCCCCACTATATATTTTAGTTCCAAAGGTATAGAGGACTTACATTAGATTTAATTATAATTGAGAATTCAACAGTTTTGTGTTCACTTTCATCTTTCTCTTCTACCTTGGGAATGCATATAACTTACAGAGCCTCTTAATTACTTTTAACTTCATATCCAATATTACACTTCTTGCCTCTGTTTTCTGTACTATACGCTCTCCCTTTGGTCACTCTAAAGGTTATATATTTCTTCTTATGGGGACAGGCAATCAATAGTGCTCTCTTACTATTAATTCACAGAAAACTTCAAATTATCCCGTAATAGTACTTCGCATTTATATATCACTTTTCATAGTCTTAGTCTTTTACACAGAACAGATTTCTTTTTAAGCATGCCTTTCTGCAAGATCTATTTCCCTGTGCCATTGAGAACTGTGAAATGGTTGCACGCTTGGATTAATAAACTCAGTTCCTGATAGGTGGTTCTGATTCAAGGAAGTCAGGAGCTGGCCCTTTATATATATTTTAGAATGGCACAGTGCATATGTGTTGTATATTAGTTTTCTTAAGTATGCGTGAAGTATAGACTTCAGATGAATGTCCTAGATTTCTGTAAAAACTGTATGTTTAGTCAAACACATGTAGATTTTCTTGACTATCCATCCTTGTGATATAATACCTATTATTTTACTGTTTAAAAAAATTGAATGCAAGGAACTAAGCTAATGCAATGCTGAGGTTGACATTTAAATGGTACAAGTCAGAAAATTCTGGTTTATATAGCATGGCTTGATCACAGTGCATATTTGATCCAAAGCCAAATGAAATCAGTGGGAGGATGTTTGTTGATTTCAGTGGACTTTGGATCAAGCCCTTTCTGTCTTTGTAGCATGGAACTTCAGATGGGTTTGACTGAGATCCATGGCTGTGGCGCCCTAATGGTATTCTGCTTAGGATACCTTTAATTCTGGTCAGAGGCATCCATATAAGTATTCTGTGGCTGCCTTCTACCCAACTGTAAAATCCACGAATCTGTCATATCTGGCTGTTGAGGAGGCATTTTCTATGCAAAACAGCTTGAAATTTCTATCACTCACCACCTGCACTGGCACATTTTGAAAATGTGAAACGTAACCTTTTACCATGGCCTCAGTTGTTATAAGAACCATTGTTTTGCATGGGTCTTTTTTTTTTGTTTCCTTGTTTTTTTCATACTTGAGTGCATGTGTATGTTTGTACTGTTCCGACCACTGACAATTAGCGTGAGGAAAAATGTCTATAGAGTCCTTAAGTTGAATATGAGGGCTATTGTCCTGAGGTGAATTTCACCTTTCTATATAAGATTATGGAGAACATTAAGTTAGCAATAAGTTTAATACCTTGTTTTCATTTGTACGTGAGATTATCTAAGTATAGTTTATTAATTAAAATAGGTGTGTAGTCTGGACTGGAGATGACCGAGTCTTCTTCTTCAACCCTGCAATGCAGCTGTCTGTATGGGAGAAACCAGTGGATCTAAAGAATCGTGGTGATATTAATAGAATAATTGAAGATCCACCTCATAAACGCAAACTGGAAACTTCAGCAAGTAACTAAAGCTGTGATTATTTGCATCTATTTAAAATCAAATGCTCAATTAAACTTGATCATTAAATATATTAAGTAAAAATTTAGGTAACTGTAATCAGAATGATGATTTTCTTGTGGACTTTTGTGTAAAATATTTTGTTAATAGGATGCTGGTTACAACATCTTTATTGACACTGAAATTCTAACCTTTTGTTCTGGAGTTCTCTCGTTATTAACAAAGAAGTAAAAAAATAGGCAGGTTCCTATGCTGAAAGAATTTTCTTATATTTAAAAATAACAGCTTCAAAGACTTTGTCTTTATTTTCAATGCACTTACATTTTCAAGAGATACATTAGGAATGTGTCAGCATAGCATGGTTTCTGCAAATGTTTTACTGACCATGCTGCCAAAAGCAGTTGCACAGTAATAAATGATTATTTAACCCAGCTGTAAGAAAATAATCCCAAAATTAAATCTCAAAGGACTGCTAAAAGGTTTGGCAGACATGTGGGTATTTCAATCCCAACATGGCTTTGCCAATCAACCCTTAAACACTGAATATTTCTGAATGACATTTTTGGTGCTGACTGAAGAGAGAACTAGCTTTGAAGTAGAGCATGTTTAAGTGTTTCAAATGTATTTTTAAAACGACTACTTCTTAGAGAACCACCATTTGCCATCTTGTGTGCCTTCAAGAAGGTCAATTTGATGGACTAATTTGCTCTGCCAATTTCTAACCCATCCCATCCACTTCATTCAGCTTTCCTGATCACAGATCACTCACTGAATGTCTAATTTCCCACCCCCTATTTAATTGCTCATTCAGCCCGCTAGTAGTGCATCAATTACTCCCATTGGTGGCTGCTTATATGAGTGGTTTCCACTGAGACAACTCATGTCAGTATTTGCTCAGTGACATGAGCTGGGTCCTCAGTCTCCACCTACATCAGATATTTAGCCTCATAAAAGTAAGTACTTCTCCCTAAAGAAAATCTTCTTTGACAGATTGATACCTTTCTACTTTGGGCTACTACTGGGTTCTATTCCATTTAGTGTAGCTTCTTGCTCAGGACTGCTAGGCAACTTTTCTGTCCTTGTTAGGAAAAGATCTACATGCAGATCAATTACCTGAAACACTGTAATTAGCTGTTTACTTTGGGGAATAATCACCACCAGCACATATGGATTGAATAACATATTTCATATTAGAGTTACACTTGTGACCTTTAATCCATGCCTATGTTGAAGTGATGAGTTTAATTTTAAACATTATTTTGGAAAATATAATATTATGCAAATAAGTTAAAACAACCCCCATAATTGCCATCAAGTTCTATCAAGTGAGATTTGTTTTTTCTCTATTGTGAAAGTGGGGAAAAATATAAATTTTACAGGACACAGTGTATATTGTTGATTCACAAACAATTCTCAGTGGACTCTTCCTAAACAGAAGTTGTGAGGATGAACTGAGGATATCGAAAGGTGTTCTTGCAAGCTGATGTGAGTAAATGATAATCAGGACCTTTGTTATAAATATTTGATAGAAAAAATTCCATAGATGATTACTGTAGGGGATATATTTCTGTATCACCTAACATCATTTAAGAGATGAGTTTCTTGTCTTTATAGCTATAAATTCAATTTTAAAAGAGACTTGGAAGAAACTAAAACCTTTCTTCATATAAAAAAGATAACTTTCTGATTAACAGAGTGAACCTAGGCTCCACAACCAAAATTGAAGTTCTGATTCAGAAGCACAATGCAACATACGTTTTATTTAGCAATAATATGAATGTGTAGGGCATTCTGGAGGATTAATTAATGATTGGGTAGATGTGGGTAATAACCCAAGACAAGACTGAGGGCCATTATTCATAACCTATCATTAATCTTCAAAATGTCTTTGTGTCAAGGTCACTGTTGGTCCATGTTATCTAAACAATTTCTTTTCTATTCTTTATATTCTATTGTGTATGTAACATGCCTTGACCACTGTGTGAGGTTCTTTTGGTGAATTATGACTAGATTTTCATTGTTGCTAATCATTTGCAGCTTCCATTAATCTAAATGGGATTTATATGAGTATTTCTTAAAACCAGGTTACAGTTAGTGTATATTAGCTGATGAAGTCAAATAAATTATTAGTCAGCATATTGATTAGTTCAAAATCTTGAGTAAATAAATAAATCAGATGAACTACATATTTGTGAGGTAGTTGCCAGTTGTACTTAGTTTAGTTGCTATTCTTGGATTTAATTACAATTCGTAAATCAAAGGCACACCAAAATGTGAGCAAGTATAATAATTAATCAGTGTATCATAGGTTATCAGCACATCACTCTGCTGAAAGATCAAGTGCAATTGTAGTTCAGGAATGAATGAAAGATTAGGCATTTATCAATTATTCCACATCTTCTAAGAAATTAATTCCTACAGAGATTTATGAGAGTGTCACGATTCTTTATTAATGGGTTCATACATAGCCATTTCTCTCAGTCCAAAGATGGGCAAAATTTCCATTGTCTCTGAAATTAATAGCAGTATTTGTAAGAACATGGTAAGGAAACTATGATTTAATCCAGTACATTCAGCTGCTTTTAGACTGAAGACCTCATTCTCCACTCCTCAGGTTATAGCTGGTGCTAAAGAGCAATGTGGGATTGCTGTATACCTAGTAACCCTTCAGGCATGTGTCCTGCTGATCCTTACAGGCACATATGAACATTAACAGCAAAGTTCATGGCCAATTTATAGACTAACTTTTCCAAATCAGACTATTCAGATAGGAGGACATATCCTTAGATTTCTTCTAAGTCTTCAGCCATTACTCATTATGACCATAGCACTATTTTATTGGTGCTGTATATCTTTATTCTATCATATTGTGATCAGATACCAACCATAATATCCCTTTCTCTTTTCAAAGATGTATGAGGATTTTTGTCATCTTATTTCTGTAGGCAATGAACTTTCTATCTATTAGAACAGTGTGTTCAGAAACATATGTCTAATTGGATTTGTGTATCCAAAGTCATAAAACCGCCCAGATCATCAGAATATGTAAATGCACTAGAAGAAATGATCACTCAGTGGATTTCCAGGAACGGCTACTGAGATTATGAGCTTATTTTGGTTTTCAAAATTAGTTTTATCAGATGCAAGGTTATGGGAAACTTTTCAAAAAACACCATAATAGAAGCCCAACTTAAATGTATACCTCAAATTTAAAAACACAGTAAGAGAACCAAAAAAGTGCCATTGTGGTTTAACAACCAAGTAAAAGAAGCAGCGACAGATAAAAAGACATAATTTAACAAGTGGAAGTCAAATCATGAAGAGGAAAACAGAAAGAAGCATAAACGTTATCAAATTAAGTATAAAATATATTAGAAAAGCCAAAAAGGAGTTTGAAGACCAGTTAGCCAAAAACTCAAAAAGTAATACTAAATGTTTTTTAAGTATATCAGAGGCAGAAAGCCTGTTAAACAACCAGTAGGGCTCTTGGATGATTGAGATGCTAAAGGAGCACTGAAAAATGATAAAGTCATTGAGGAGAAGCTAAATGAACTCAGATAAGAGACAATTGATTTTTATTTGGTGTTGATGCCTGCTGAGTGTGGCTTTTTTACTAGTGGTGCCATTTTATAGAAATAGAATTGTGCTAGCCCAATCAGCCCTGAACCTCAGGTCATTTTTAACTTGAATTCTCTTTGAAAGCAACATCAAGTATGCTGTTAAAAGATTACATATTACTCTCCTAGGAATTTATTAAAGTTAAGATCACTGCTGTCTCAGCAGGATGAATAGCTCCTGATTAATAGCTTTAAAATATCAAGACGATATTCTTTTACTCTATCTTCCGAATCCCCAGATTGTTTTCTATGTAGTCTTCTATCTCTTTTGAAGAATTTAACACTATGGATAACTGTCTTCATGCATTGTACTGATACTGAAAACATTACTCAGGTTCATTACCATATATAAAAGTATATTCATAATACTTGTGCTGATGTATTTATGAGGATATAGTCTTTTTATTTTAGAGTGCCATTCATTGCTATTTCCCCAAAAGGTACTCTGTAGTCAGCAGAATTTAAATAATGTTGACCTAGTATATATCTCCCAGGACTGAGGACAACAATGTTGAGCCCCTGGGAGAGGTAGATGGGGGTAATCCAGGCCCTCCTGGAAAGCATGGGTAAAAGGTGTGGGCTGGGGGTAGCTTCTCACCACCAGCCCTGGACTCTTAAATCACCTGGCTCTAGTGACAAAAACAGCTCCCTTTGAAGTAAAACACCAAAATCCCATTGGCTTCAATATAAGTAGGATTGGATACATAATATAAATTTAATATGTAAAACAAATACACAGGACTTATTGGTTTAAAATAATTCAGTAATGCATATTGTTAAACAGAGTTTAATTAACACCTTAATATGCGTATGATTTCATAGTTTAGGCTTCTGAGATAAGTCACTGAAGTCAAAGTTTTGCCACTGACTTCAGCAGGGATAGGATTATACTCTAAGGATCACTAAAAGGTGGTAGATCAGCAAATCTGGATTAAAATCTATGTTTAAAGTCACAAATAAAATTGTTGGTTTTTTTTATCCCATCATAACGCTCTGTGTCCATGTTATGAATAATTGCAGGATTGGCAGTCTATGCAGGGTTTGTCTTTATGTTGTTTAAATATACTAGGAGCTCAGCACATATATCATATTTTCCTGTAAACTGCTTAAAACTCCAAAAATCAGCCTAGGCATTGAGTGGAAATAAACTCTGGAAGCCAGTGCATTTGAATTCAGTGCACTGTTAAGCTGGAGAATTTAATTTCTATTGGAAAGAAAACAATGAAGTACTTGAAGTTGTAAAAATAGATGTCCTTCACATTCATTATGAATCACAACCCCATCTCAAAGTCCTCTTTGGGAGAATATCCAGGTCAAAGTTGGTTTTGGTATATTGTAGTTTGAGATTCCACAAAATCCGCTTAAATTTGCTTCCATACCGATACGGTGTGTCAGATTTAATGAGAAAGCAGCATTGTGTTTCAGTAACATGGGAATGAAAAATAGGAAAAATGAAGCTGTTGTGATGGGAGTGAACATCCTCAAATAATTCACTATGTTAGCATTGAAATAACAATGTTACATAAACAACTTTGTGGTTTTATTTTTCAGTTGTTCAGGCAAATGTGATTTTAAAAAATCACAAATTTACAGTGAGAAGCTCTTCGGGGCAAAAATAAGAAAATTGTCAATTTTTGGTATTGACTACTCTGTTTTGATAAGCTCATCTATGAGGATTTTATAATGTATATTCTAATGTTAAAAGAATAAAAAAAATAGCAGAAACTAGCAAATATGAGTAGTATCAGAACAAAATTCCAAGTGAAGGGAGACATCTAGGACTTTTATTTTTGTGTAGATAGTAACTGTCTAGTTATTTCAATTTTATGTATTTCTCTTTAGCAGATAAAAGTGATACTTCCTCTGGACAAGAACTAAGTGATGATCATAACACCAAAAGCAAGAGAAATAAGTAAGTTGTATTGTTTCTTAACCCATATGTTCTATAGAAAAATCAAAGTCTACTATGGATATGGCACTAAGAAGAAACTAATTTATTATTCATTGCACAGCTATATGCAGACATCAACTGTGATAATTTTCAAGATGTCTATTCTTTTGATTGTCCCTCTTGTGCTTTAAAAGAATCATTTCCCATAGATCGCAACTATCCCTTTATCACTGGAAATTGTTTACATCAGAACAGATGAATGATTAAATGAAGCTTCAAGAAAAATGGTTACTATTAAATACATTAGCGAAATCCTGACTCTGAAATCAATATGAATTTTGCCATTGACTTCCATTGGGCCAGGATTTTCCTCAATATGTCAGATTTTCTACTGGTTTTACTAAGTAAAACTCCATCAAAACTGTGTCCATTTAACCAGCAGATAATTTGCTTCCTAAATTTTATTGTATTTCAACATGCTTCTACTAATGTTACTTAATTTGTCCCTCATTACAAGTCTTCATCCAACATTATTTTGCACAGGGTCACACCAGAACAAAAATAGTTCTATGCAAAAATAATTAAAATTATTAGAATAGTTAATGAGAATAGTTAATGAGGAATTCCTTCCTATTCCAGGAAATAGTCAACTATTTCTAACAATACTGGCGGTATGTAAGATGATATAAGCATTGCCTGCAGAATGGTGTCTGTTTAGCTGTCAACTAACATGGTTTGGGAAAATCGTGAACAGAAATCACAAGTATTTCTACATTTCCAAGATGAATATTGTGGGGCTAATTGTCTTCCGTTTACACTGCTTTTTTACCAGTATAATATTATTGACTTCATTGGCATTCCTTTTGCTCCTACTTGCTCTCATAGAGGTAACTGGCAGTTTTGCATATTTTCTTCAATATGTCATGGCTTCATCCTGTCAGTGTAAGTGATTATTTTCAATGTTCTAGTAAAATGGGCTTTAAAAAAAAAAAAAAACCAAATAACAAGAGCTGGTTCAGAAACTATTAAAACCTCCCACTGTTAATATATCCAAATTAAAAGTTCCAAGAACTCCTGACACAGACTTTCCTCTTTCTTAATCTTGAGAAAACCATGATCATTCCATATCTGTGTGTTGACAATATAAAATGTACTTAGAATGTCAGGAGGTCAAACAGTGACTCCTCCACTGCCTACTTATGAACAGAGATTATTTGTCCCATGTATGCTGGATTTCCATTACTTATTCATATTTTAAAAGGTGATTCTTTTATGGTCTCTTATCTTCTTTACATTTAAAAGGGCACTGTCAAAATTGGGAGACCCCAAATTTGACCTACCTTTTGCTCTATATTTTCTTTTCAAAGTCCATGAAATATATATTTTTGTTCTAAAACCAAAGCATAAATGCCACTCAGGTTGAGGCAATCACATGCACCTCCACACACTGGCTCCCAAGCCACTGAATTGTAGCACAGCCCTCCCCACCCTATGCACTAGAGCAGAATGTCTGCACCACTTGAATAAATATAGGTCCTCTGGCTTATTTTCAGCCATTCCTCTCTCAGCTTTCACTGTGCAGCCAGTAAAGAGACCACTTCCACAGCAAACAGAGTGAGCAAGGACTAAGGAAGCTCCAGGGTGATTAACAATGACTGTAAAGAGCTTTATATTGGCAATTCACACAACAAATGAATTTTACCCATAGTAAACTGTGCATAAAGAATGGCAAGCTATCTTTTCTGCTCTTTACTCCAAGGCTGTGTCTACACTGGCATGAATTTCCGGAACTGCTTAAAACGGAATACTATTCCGTTTTCAGTTTTTCCGGAAAAGGAGCGTCTACATTGGCAGGCTGCTTTTCCGGAAAAGCCCTTTTTCTGGAAAAGACTACTGGGCTGTCTACACCGGCCCTTTTCCGGAACAGTGTTCTGGAATAAGGCCTTATGCACGAGCGGGAGCAGAATGTTTTTCTGGAATAGCGGCTGATTTTGTACAGTAGAGCATTGTAGCTTTTCCGGAAATTCAAGGGCCAGTGTAGACAGCTCGCAGCTTATTCCGGAAAAGCGGCTGATTTTCCGGAATAAGTGGCCCAGTGTAGACACAGCCCAAGGGTAATTTGATTTACAAGTAATAGAGACTGCTATCAGGAGTAAATATACATAGCAATAGAAGTCAAAATAGCACCTAGTACAAGATCATTACATACAGTCTATAAAGTACACTGCCTAAATATTGAATTTTGAGTTTGATAGCAAGGTTTTCTTACTCTTGCATGGAACAATATATTCAATAAACGTAACAAATAGTGCATTTTTTATCATATTTGAAATTTATGACAAGATATGCACATAAATTGAAAAGTAGTGAGAGCCCCACACTTGACCCTACCTTTACATTTTCCACTTTTTCTATAACTATCTTATAAAAAATTGTTATCTTGCTATTATGGGGAGCACTGCTATCACAGGGTATGTCTACACTACAGCGCTAATTCTAACTAAGCTAATTTGAACTAACGCATCTAGAACTAAAAACTAGTTCAAATTAGCATTTTGCTAATTCGAACTAGCACGTCCACATTAAGTGGACCCTGAAGCGGGGTTAAGGATGGCCAGAAGCAGTGCCGGCAGGGCATCAGAGGAGGACTTAGAGCATGGCGATGCTGTCTCAGGCTAGCTGAGGGCTGTGCTTAAAGGGTCCCGACCCCCACCCCGGAAAGACAGTTCTCAGGGGTGCCCCGCTTGCAAAGCACTCCTGGCTTGGATTGCCCGGAGTACCCACACTGGGCACATCACAGCACTCGGCCATCAGCCCGGCTGCACTTGCCGCAGGCTGCCATCTGGGGAGAGGGGACAATTGGGGGGCTGCAGGAGAGCTTCCACCCCCAGAAGCCCGCAGAGCCAGCCCAGTCCTCCCCATCGGGGACGCATAACCCATTCCTCCCTCACCTCCTTCCACTTACCCTTCCCTAGCCCTTCTTCTTGATGTACAAAATAAAGGACAATTGTGTTCAAAAATGGAATCTGTCTTTATTGAAGAAAAAACTGGGGGAGACTGGGAAAAGGAGGTGGGAGAGGGGAAGAGAGAGGCTGGGAGAGGGGAGGGCAACTACAATGATCAGGGATTGGGAACAGGTTCCATATGAAGAGAGGCTAAAGAGACTGGGACTTTTCAGCTTAGAAAAGAGGAGACGGAGGGGGGGGACAGGATAGAGGGCTCTAAAAGCAGGAGTTGGGTGGAGAGGGTGCATACAGAAAAGTTCTTCATTAGTTCCCATAAAGAAGGACTAGAGGACACCAAAGGAAAGGAATGGGTAGCAGGCTTCAAAGTAGTAAGAGAAGGTTGTTCTTCACAAAGCAAAGAGTCAACCTGTGGAACTCCTTGCTGCAGGAGGCTGTGAAGGCTACAACTAGAACAGAGTTTAAAGGGAAGTGAGATCAAGTCATGGAGGCTGGGTCCATGGAGTGGAATTAGCCAGGGGGTAGGAGTGGTGTCCCTGCCCAAGGTTTGTGGAAGGCTGGAGATGGATGGCACGAGACAAATGGCTTGGTCACTGTCTTCGGTCCATCCCCTCCAGGGTTCCTAGGGTTGGCCACTGTCAGCAGACAGGCTACTGGGCTAGATGGACCTTTGGTCTGACCCAGGACGGCCATTGAAAGCTCAGGGCTCAGGGTCGGGGGTCTCAGTGGACCACCTTGATTTTCATGCACACCTGCTCCTGGGTGGCCAGGCTGGCAGCTCTCCTGCCCTAGACGGCCACTTTCCTGTGCCTAGTGCGGAGGTTGTGGACGAGGTCCACAATGTCCGCACTAGCCCAGGCGGGTGCCTGCCTCTTGCGGTCCCGGGCAAGCTCCCGGGAGCAGCCAGCCTGGTCCCGGGAAGAGGGGGAGGGCTGGGGGGCATCGGGTGGGTGGCACCGTAGCCAGACCATGCCCCTTTAAGGGGTCCGGGGCCGGGAGGGGGGCAGACGAGTTTCCCTGATGTTGGCCAGAGTGGCCACCAGGGAAACCTGGGGAGGGCTAGCCTCCCACTAGTTCGAATTAAAGGGCTACACACCCCTTAATTCGAACTAGCTAGTTCGAACTAGGCTTAATCCTCGTAAAATGAGGTTTTCCTAGTTCGAACTAAGCGCTCCACTAGTTCGAATTAAATTCAAATTAAATTTGAACTAGCGGCGTGCTAGTGTAGCGCCTATTAAAGTTAGTTCGAACTAACGTCGGTTAGTTCGAACTAACTTTGTAGTGTAGACATGCCCACAATTTGTTTTGTGAGAAGCACAGAGCAGATTAGGTGCTTAACTCTAGGAGAAGGTTCATGGCTGGCTGGGAATCCCACCTGGAGACAGGTGCTTCCTTCTGACTTCCTTTGAGGTGTGGATCTTAAGCTATATGTCTGTCCTCAGAATTTCCTATCGGAATTACCTATGTATAAGAGTCCCAGTTATTACTGTGAGGGTAGACAGGCCCTTGTCCCAAGATCAGACCCAGTACTATTAGAATTATTATATATTTGGAAATCCCAATGTGCACAGATGCAACACTCACACTATAGGAACTCTTTTATATTCACAAATGAATTATATGCTAATATATTTAGCAAGACACATACTGTAACTCAGTAAAGAAGAGAGAGATAGCTGGACACCATCCTTTGAAGAAATGTAAACCATTATCTTCCTCATCTCTATCACTTTCCTCATCTTCACCAATGGTCACTATTCTGGCCCCTCAAGAAATACATCTGTCTCTCCTGTTGCCCACAGGAAGTTATGCCATTTTTATAATATGTTATATGGATATTGCCATGTATAATGCATATTCAGTAGGGTTTTCTTCCCTCTTCCTTATTTTGTATATCCTCTTCTTACTAATATTAAGGTGTTTTTTCTACAGATCACTATATTGATGTTTTTCACCCCATTATCATATATGTCAATTCGTTGCCATGGAACTCTTGCAATTGGATGAACCGTCCATAAACCCCCAGAAGCTGGTGTTAATTTATGTTTCTGTGGCTTTCTGATATCACTATGGACAAAATTTCCCCATACACTCTATTTCCAATTCCCCAGAATGTTGGACTTACTGTTTATTTATGCCAAAGTTCAGAGGCCTCAAGCCTCATCTATCTGCTGGAGCAAATGTGTTAGAGGATTCAGGCCCATAGGTTCCTTGCAGTAAAGCAGAATACATTACAGGGCGGTGAATAGAATAGAGGAAAGGTAGGTGGCTGGGCTACACTTACTTGCTAACCAAGGCAGTGCTCCATTCTATGCTTCAGTGAGTCCTAGTCTTAGGCTCTTATCTTTCCCTGTGTATTGTATAGGGAGCCTCAGCACTTAACTTAGAACTATGGTTTTATTAGGAGGCACAGCATTGAGCCTAATACCCCCATTCCTACGAGTAACTAGCCTACCCTTATATAAGAAGTCTGGCATAACAGTGAATTGAATTTGAGAACTCCTGAATCCCTAATAGCCCAACCAATAAACTCTTTAATACATCAGACCCTTTGTACCCATATGCGATAATTACTGTGTCAAATGTGGTTGAGTGCGATAAACATAATTGATCTCAGCCATGGTCTGGAAACCTGTCATATTCTTCACTGGCTTTTCAGTTATTTTCCATCATTGAAAGTAATATGACCTAAATAAATTACATTATTCCTGTAACACAGACTAAATAATTTGAGTGTCTTATTCTGGTATTAATATCTGCTTTCATCAAAGTTCAGTTTATTATACTTAAAGCACAGTAAGACAAATTACTGTTTTGTTAAAGTTTGCTAATCCTCATATATTTATGCCTGTTGCCTTTTGTGAGTTTCACACTCATACAGCAGGTGCACATTACCAGAAATGTTTTATACTCACACTCTAATTTTCTTCCTTTCATTGGTTTTTGCAGTGGTACTACATTTTGAATAGCTAGGTTAAGGCCTGATCCACTGAAGTGAATGGAAATACTCTTATTTTACTGCAACAGACTTTCAATGTTTCCAGTCCTGAATCTAAACTTACGGTTCAGTAGTTATGGATTCAGCAAGCAATTGTCTGCAAGAAGTTCTGTACATATTACTGTAGCTTAATTTACATTTAAATCATAGAACACTAGAACTGTAGGGGACCTTGAGAGGTCATCAAGTCCAATTCCCTGCTCTCACGGCAGGCCCCAGTACCATCTAGACCATGCCTGATAGATGTCTATCTAACCTGCTCTTCAATATCTCCAGAGATGAAGATTCCACACGCCCCCTAGGCAATTTATTCCAGTGTGTAACCACCCTGACAGTTAGAAAGTTTTTCCTAATGTCCAACCTAAACCTCCCTTGCTTCAGTTTAAGCCCATTGCTTCTTGGGAAGTTCAGATTGGATATTTTAATTTAAATACAGTTTAATTATAGTATCTATGGCATACAGTCCAAATACTTACTCAAGCAACACTCTAAACTATTTGTATACAAAAGTGGCACATTTTTTTCTAAAGAGTCAGATTACTGAGAAGCTGGAATTTATCTGTAATGTTTTCAAATTGCTCAATCTTAATTGCTTAAAAATATGGAGAAATTGTGAATATATCTACTAAATTGTTTTTTGTGAGATCATGAGAAAAATTTTCAGATTTTATGTGACAGAATGTGTAATGTAATGTGACTTATTCAGTCTCTGGATTACCACGTGACTCACATTCAGTTCAGTGGAAGCTGTGTGCATGTATTTGAAAGCAACATATGGCTTAATATCTTTACCTGCTCAGAAGATCCAATGCAATTTTTATACAAGATTTTAAAGGCTCTGGGAGACAAGCTTGTAACTCTATTTAAAGGGAGTGCTATCTTGCTATATTTGGTCAGAATCTAATGCAAAAAACATATTACGGTAAATCAGACATGTTCATTTTGAAAGTGTAGAAGTCTAGACAGATTCCTCATTTCATTGTGATTCTTGTCCCCATAGAAAATTCATGATAGTCAACTGCAAATCCCAGCACAACTTAATAATAGAACTCTCTGTAAAAATATTTCCTATTTTGAGATTTTTAGGCTTCAAAACTGTGATAAGAATAGAGTAAAAAAAACCAAGACTATTTAAATGTGTCCTTTATCTATAAATTTCCAAATTCGAATCCATTGTGTCAGTGCTTCAGTTGCCTTCATTGTAGTTTTTTATTTGAGAATAAATGTAAAATCCGTCTGCTCTAAAGGATCGTTTTCAATTAACCAAACTAAAGGAGAAACTGTCTCTCCTGCTGTCTTAGCTGACTGAGTAGCATTGGTTTCAGCTTGAAAAAATCTCTTTGTGGATATGAGAAATTGGAGTGGAAGGTTCATGGATCATATTACAAAATATTATGATTTAGGGAAAATGAAAATTGCTAATGCAATATAAAAGTCACCATAATATTATGAAGAGTAACAATTTGATGCCTTTGAAACTGCCAATGCTATATAATACAATTTTCATATGATCTAAGTACAATGCAATTACCTGATGGAAGACAGGTAATATGCTAGGGCTCATATTGCATTACTGACTGATGTAAATTGTTAGCTGAAAAGAATATTTTAACTTCTTCCATTTTCAAATTGTGCAGGTTAAAGCATTTTGGAGATTATTTCCTCCCTCCTCCACTCAATGGTCAACAGTTTCAAATCAGGATGCAGAAAGTTATTTATCTTTAATGAGAACTGCAGTGCCTCTGGTAATCTTGTTCCCTTTATTAAAGTGCCTACTAAGAAATAAAGTGCCTTACTGTAGCATTGATGTTTGAAAAAATTGGCCAATATTATTGCATCTTTTGGCCCTTATCTTTTAAACATGTATCAGAATATTGATAAATATTAGAGATGGGAATAAGACAAAAAAAAAGACTGGAGATTTATACTTCCACAATTCAGTTATGGGTGTTCAAATCCAGGGCTTTAGTGTGGACTTCTCTACCTCTGTAATCCAATTCAGAAGAGACCACAAGTAATTCTATACTCATGGATGGTCAGTAGTCTATGTGATGTGAGTTTGATTTTACTGTTGTCCATGTGGACAAATACTTGCTTCATACACACAAACCTAACAACAACCTCCTCCCTCCTCCCGCAACTGCTATTGATAGTCCTATTGACAACTTCAACTTGAAGTTTAGTTTCTGATTAGCTTATTGATGTAGTTACTCCTCACAAAGCCAGTGTTAAGGCAGAACTTGTACTACCAGTGCTGTACTTATGCAGTAAAAAAATAGTGAATTTTAGTTTGTAAGTGCTGTGTGTTATCTTGTTTGTTTTTGTTTTGTTTTGTGGTATTTTGGGGTTGTTAATTGTAATTTTAGCAATCACTATACGTAGCTAAAATATATATGGGACAGATCCTCAGTAGGTGTAAGTCGGTGCAGCTCCATTGTTTCTTAGGGAGCTATACATATTGACACCTGGTGAAAATCTGTCCATGGATTTTTAATATCTTAGGGTACGTCTACACTACAGCGCTAGTTCGAACTAACTTAGTTCGAATTAGTTAATTCGAACTAAGCTAGTTCGAACTAACGCATCTAGAACTAAAAACTAGTTCGAACTAGCGTTTTGCTAGTTCGAACTAGTAAGTCCACATTGAGTGGACTCTGAACAGGGCTTAATGATGGCCGGAAGCAGTGCCGGCAGGGCATAAAAGGAGGACTTAGAGCATGGAGATGCTGTCTCAGGCTAGCCGAGGGCTGCGCTTAAAGGGTCCCGACCCCCACCCCGGACACACAGTTCTAAGGGGTGCCCCGCTTGCAAAGAAGTTCTGGCTTGGAGTGCCCTGAGTGCCCACACTGGGCACATCACACCACTCGGCCATCAGCCCGGCTGCACTTGCCGCAGGCTGCCATCTGGGGAGAGGGAGTAATTGGGGGGCTGCAGGAGAGCTTCCACCCCCAGAAGCCCGCAGAGCCAGCCCAGTCCTCCCCATCGGGGGCTCGTACCCCATTCCTCCCTCACCTCCTTCCACTTGCCCTTCCCTAGCCCCCCTTCTTATTGATGTACAAAATAAAGATAACGTTTCTTCCAACATTGACTCTGTCTTTATTGAAAAAAACTGGGGGAGACTGGGAAAAGGAGGTGGGAGAGGGGAAGAGAAAGGCTGGGAGAGGGGAGGGCAACTAACATGATCAGGGGTTGGGAACAGGTCCCAGATGAAGAGAGGCTACAGAGACTGGGACTGTTCAGCTTAGAAAAGAGGAGACGGAGGGGGGACAGGATAGAGGTCTGTAAAAGCAGGGGTTGGGTGGAGAGGGTGCATTCAGAAAAGTTCTTCCTGAGTTCCCATAAAGAAGGACTAGAGGACACCAAAGGAAAGGAATGGGTAGCAGGCTTGAAACTAGTAAGAGAAAGTTGTTCTTGACAAAGCAAATAGTTAACCTGTGGAACTCCTTGCTGCAGGAGGCTGTGAAGGCTAGAACTAGAACAGAGTTTAAAGGGAAGTGAGATCAAGTCATGGAGGTTGGGTCCATGGAGTCCTATTAGCCAGAGGGTAGGAGTGGTGTCCCTGCCCAAAGTTTGTGGAAGGCTGGAGAGGGATGGCACGAGACAAATGGCTTGGTCATTGTCTTCGGTCCATCCCCTCCAGGGTCCCTAGGGTTGGCCGCTGTGGGCAGACAGGCTACTGGGCTAGATGGACCTTTGGTCTGACCCAGGACGGCCATTGTAAGCTCAGGGCTCAGTGTCGGGGGTCTCAGTGGACCCCCTTGATTTTCATTCACACCTGGTCCTGGGTGGCCAGGCTGGCAGCTCTCCTGCCCTAGCCGGCCACTTTCCTGTGCCTAGTGCGGAGATCGTGGACGAGGTCCACGATGTCCGCACTAGCCCAGGAAGGTGCCCGCCTCTTGCGGTCCAGGGCAAGCTCCCGGGAGCCGCCAGCCTGGTCCCGGCAAGAGGGGGTGGGCTGGGGGGCATCGGGTGGGTGGCTCTGTGCCGTGCCAGGTGCAGGGTCTGCTAGCTGGGTGCTGGCAGGCTTGCACCTGGCACGGGCACCGTAGCCAGCCCGTGCCCCTTTAAGGGGTCCGGGGCCGGGAGGGGGGCATAGAGTTTCCCTGGTGTTGGCCAGAGTGGCCACCAGGGA
Source organism: Pelodiscus sinensis (assembly GCF_052426305.1). NCBI lineage: Eukaryota > Metazoa > Chordata > Testudines > Trionychidae > Pelodiscus > Pelodiscus sinensis. The sequence continues at coordinate 47,478,842 of NC_143059.1, forward strand.
AACCTGGGGAGGGCTAGCCTCCCACTAGTTCGAACTAAAGGGCTACACAGCCCTTAGTTCGAACTAGCTAGTTCGAACTAGGCGTTAGTCCTCGTAAAATGAGGTTTACTAGTTCGAACTAAGCGCTCCGCTAGTTCGATTCAAATTCGAACTAGCGGAGCGCTAGTGTAGCGCATAGGAAAGTTAGTTCGAACTAACGTCCGTTAGTTCGAACTAACTTTCTAGTGTAGACATACCCTTAGTGATACACATTTAAGAAAAAAATGTTCATGATTTCATGTTATCTCCTACAGTCAACACAGTCATGCTAAATATCTGTCATCCTCTAGTGAATCTTGTAGAGTAAAAAGCTCATGCAATGGTAATTAGTTCCTTGGAAACAGCTTTGTATTCTAACATGAAGTCATCCTGGAAAATTATTATAAATGTCTGCAAAGATTTTTGCACTGATAGAGGCACTCTTCACTGATGTTTCATTACATGTTGTGTACATGCAATATGTCACACTGTTTCCCCTAGGAGGGAATATAGGGGGGGTATAAAATAAAGATTAGCATTGATTTTTTTAATCTTAAAAGCAATAAGATTATTTTCTCTATTCACTACTCTGAAAGGTTCCCTCATTAGATTTAGCTAATTAGCTGTCAATATTATATATGGTGTATAAAGATCTCCTGCATTTAAATCTCTTTATAGAGAAAGTAGAGGGTTAAACAATGTACACTGTGTATTTACTGAACTATTCATATCTCACATTGTTAAAGAACGGAAGATCTCCAGAATGCTGATCAGGAGATGGTTGAAGGGGGAGAGAAAAACGTGAAAACATCAACAGATCAAATTATTCTTCCTTTAGAACAACGCATTGCCCATTTCCGAGATATGCTTCTTGAAAGAGGGGTAAGAAATTGTATTTATTTGAGTATTGTACAGGTTGCATCTCTAAAATCCGCGATTTTCTGGTCCAGCAACATCCTTAGTCCGGCTTAACCATGGATGTTCTAGGATCAGAGAGCCCTAGAGCTGCAGGAAGGCAGAGGCCCAGCCAGTGTGCAGCTCAGCTGGGCTGTGGGAGCCAGCACACAGCTCAGCTGTATTGGGGGGACAGCAGCTGTTTTGTGGCTCAGTTGGGCTGCAAGGGGGGCAGAGCCACACAGCTCATCTGAGCTGTGAAGGGGAGTGGTACAGGGAGCCAGCACATGGTTCAGTTGGGCTGGAAAGCAGCTGTGAGCTAGCACACGGTTCAGTTGGGCTGTGGGGGGAACCAGGAAGCTGGCAGGGTGGGAGGGCTGAAATGACCTCCCATAGTCCAGAAAAATCCCTTATCCAGGATCAGTCAGGTCTCTAGGATGCTGGACCAGGGAGGTCCAATCTATAAATTATAGAAATGCTATGTCTAATCTGAAATCCACAGCAAGCACCCAGGAATTGTAGCCCCCAAATTAATCCTTGCGTTTTTACATGCAATTTTATGTCACTTTCATGTAAACATCTGGCACTGTGGAATGTTTTCCTGTTACTGGTATATGAAGAAATCAGCATAGAAAAGATAGATTGCTAGAGAAAAAAGAAAAGAGAAGAGGAAAGAATTGTTAGGAAAATTGCCTGATCTGTAATCTAAAATGAACCAGAGGAGATAATCTTATCCCAGAATTTTGGCAATGAGAGTATTGTGATGCAGTTATTTTTTGCTTTGGCACAGTGGCCTGTAAAAGCTTCCAGCAAATACATGTTGTTTGTCACGGCAATATTTTAAACAGTGGAAACTCAGAAAATGTTTATTATTTATTTTTCAATTTAGATTTATGTTAGCACTGTGGTGTAGGCACCACTGCGAATTTTTAAAAAACACACAAAATAAACAGATCCATCAGTTCCTCTGATTGTTTCAAATACTCTGTGACAACATCAGTACAACTGAAATTAATCAGCATGTCCCCAGAATTCCACACCCAGCCCTGCCCAACACCCATGCCATCATGAGACAAAGAAAAAAGTGGACCAGGGAGGTTGCCCTGAAAGCTAACACTTCACCTTGTTACATGCTGGGGGAGAAATGAGTTCTAAAGGTCCAGGGTTCTAACAGAGAACACTCTGCCAGCCATCTACTCAATCTTTTACTGAAGGAGGGTAGGCTTCAGCGTAGGTGCCTCTATAATCCACACACCTTCCGAGTGTGGTGTTCTGTCCCATCCAGTAGCACCAAGAAGACTTAGGGTATGTCTACACTACCCTCCTAGTTCGAACTAGGAGGGTAATGTAGGCATACCGCACTTGCAAATGAAGCCCGGGATTTGAATTTCCCGGGCTTCATTTGCATAAGGTAGTTTCACGAGGAGTAACGGTAGTTCGGAATAGGCACCTAGTCCGAACTACCTAGTTCGAGCCCCGTGTAGCCGCGCTGCACGGGGTTCGAAGCAGCGGGGATTTAAAAATGGCGGCTCCCCGCTTATGCTAATGAAGCCCGGGAAATTCAAATTCCGGGCTTCATTAGCAAGTGCGGTATGCATACATTACCCGCTAGTTCAAACTAGTGGGGTAGTGTAGACATACCCAGAGACATTAATGAGTTTCTCCTACAGCAGTCATCTCCAACCCGTCAACTGCAGCATTTCTAACAGTTGATCTCAGTCTCAGTCACTGTTCTCTCTAAGGTGTGCGCCTGTATGGTGCGCACAACATTTTTTTAAGCCTGCCCACCTCCTTCGCAGAACCGTGCAGCATCACTCACCTTCCTGCTGGACCAGGGAGGTGAGTGGCATGGCTTCCACTGGGGGTTGGGACTATAGGTGAGCAGGTTGCTGCTGCCAGGGTTTGCTGATGGGGTGGGTGGGTTGGAGGGTTGTTGCTGCTGGGAGCTGGGGCAGCGGCCACATGGCTGGATGGAGTGTTTTCTGCTACACCTATTCTGTAGCAGAGAGGGCAACCATGACTCTCCAGTGCTTCTGTTGGCCCCAGGGCTTCCCCTGACTCCCACCAGCACAAACACTGCTTCTACCCCATTGCTGGAGATGCACCACCCCCTTCTCCTTCACGCTATTGCTCAGCCCAAGAGGCAGCAAACCTTTATGGACGATTAATGCCCTGTCACCATTTGTTACCATTATGAAATCTCAATTGTAAATGTGGACATGACTAAAGAGAGGTATTTTTCAAAATATAAAACCTGTAGTATTGTAACAAGATATATAAATAAGAACATCTTCATTTTCATTTTAACAATTTTTAAAGGGCAAGTGTCTGAACCTATTTATAGATACTGTTTACACATTTTTTCTAGCAGATAATATGCAGTCACAGGTGTCACACTGAGACTTGATGAGTAGAGGACAAAATGTGTAATATATACTTGAGTTTAGATTTATATAGCATAAATAGACTGTTTATTCTACATTTTCTTAGGGATAGATCTTGGCTTGCATTTAAATTCAAAAAATGGTCTTTGTGCTGAAAAAGATTGGAGACCACTGCTCTACAGTCTTCACTAATAGCCTTGTACCTTTTAGCTTGTGAATTTAGCTCCAGGCATTCCAGGTTCGGTCCTACCCACCAAACGGGGTCTTTCCAGGCCTGCCTGGATGGAGGTGGAGTAGGGGCAAAGGAGTAAGTTGCCCCAGGGCTCCCAGCCACCACTTCCATTGCTGCAGGAGTGGTGACAGTGGCCCGGAACACCAGGGCTTTTAAACCACCAGAAGAGTGTCGTGGGGTGCACTCCGGAGGCTCTAAGGCAGAGGACTCAAACTCCCGGACTCTGGGCTAGTCCTGGCTGGAGCAATTGCACAATCCAGCCTAGGACTCGTGGTGGGCTGAGGGGGCCTATCAACTACTGGCCTGAAGTTTGCCCCCTGAGCATATGGATTTGGAGATCACTTTGGGTGCCTGGCACCATGCAATGGCAGGAATGGCGGCCCCTGCACTTCTTGTAGTATCAGGAAACATGGAGAAGTAGAGCACACTTGGTGGGTGTGCTCACTCTGCTATGCTCTGCATCCCCTGTGGTTCTTCCTGCCATGGGGAGTACGGGAGGGTGCAGCCACTGCTGTTGCATGGTGCCAGGCCCCCGAATGATCCTCAAATGCGAATGCTCGGGGGGCAAAGTGACATGGAGGGGACTGGGCAGGGTGATGGCAAGAAGGATCAGGGATGTGGGACCAGTAATGGACTGGCTGGGTTCAAGCCATTTTTTTTTGCCCAAAGCATCAGGGAAAAGCAGCACAGGTTAATACTGCCTGATAACTCACTTCTATGAAGAGAGAAGACCCTGAAAGAACATTTATCACAAGAACTGAATTACTAGAGACCAGTGAAGCTGGGCAGCAGCACAGACACAAAGAACATCTGCACAAAGGCCTCTGCATCCTGCAGATCCTCTGAAAACAACACAAGTCTTGAAAATTGAGCCTCTTTTTCTGCAGAGGAGCAAGTTACAGTCAACTCGATGGTGGGCCATTTGCTGCTGGGTGGTAATAGGATTGGCTTACTCTTATTTATAGAACCCTGCATAGATACAAAATTTGTATCTGCATCCACAACAATATCTGAAAAAATGAGCCACAGATATCTGACGGTATGTCTACACTACAGCGCTAATTCGAACTAACTTAATTCGAATTAGTTAATTCGAATTAAGCTCATTCGAATTAGCGCAGCTAGACTTAAAAACTAGTTCGAAATAGCGCTTTGCTAATTCGAACTAGCATGCCCACACAGAGTGGACCCTGAACAGAGGTTAAGGATGGCCGGAAGCAGTGCCAGCAGGGCATCAGATGAGGACTTAGAGCGTGGAGCTGCTGTCTCAGGCTAACCGAGGGCTGTGCTTAAAGGGACCCAACCCCAACGCCGGACAGACAGTTCTCAGGGTTCCCCGCTTGCAAAGCAGTCCTGGCTTGGAGTGCCCTGAGTGCCCACACGCGGAACATCACAGCACTCGGCCATCAGCCCGGCTGCACTTGCCGCAGGCTGCCATCCGGGGGGAGGGAGATATCGGGGGCTGCAGGAGAACTTCCACCCCAAGAAGCCCGCAGAGCCAGCCCAGTCCTCCCCATCGGGGGCTCGTACCCCATTCCTCCCTCACCTCCTTCCACTTACCCCTCCCTAGCCTCCCTTCCTGATGTACAAAATAAAGAAAACGTGTGGTCAAAAATAGAATCTCTCTTTATTGAACAAAACTGGGCGAGACTGGGAAAAAGAGGTGGGAGAGGGGAAGAGAGAGGCTGGGAGAGGAGAGGGCAACTAAAATGATCAGGGGTTTGGAACAGGTCCCATATGAAGAGAGGCTAAAGAGACTGGGACTTTTCAGCTTAGAGAAGAGGAGACAGAGGGGGGATATGATAGAGGTCTATAAAAGCAAGAGTGGTGTGGAGAGGATGCATAAAGAAAAGTTCTCCATTAGTTCCCATTATAGAAGGACTAGAGGACACCAAAGGAAAGGAATGTGTAGCAGGCTTCAAACTAGTAACAGAAAGTTGTTCTTCACAAAGCAAAGAGTCAACCTGTGGAACTCCTTACTGCAGGAGGCTGTGAAGGCTACAACTAGAACAGAGTTTAAAGAGACATGAGATAAAGTCATGGAGGTTGGGTCCATGGAGTGCTGTTAGCCAGGGGGTAGAAATGATGTCCCTGCCCAAAGTTTGGGGAAGGCTGGAGATGGATGGCACGAGACAAATGGCTTGGTCACTGTCTTTGGTCCATCCCCTCTAGGGTACCTAGGGTTGGCTGCTGTCAGAAGACAGGCTACTGAGCTAGATGGACCTTTGGTCTGACCCAGTACAGCCATTGTAAGCTCAGGGCTCAGTGTTGGGGGTCTCAGTGGACCACCTTGATTTTTATGCACACCTGCTCCTGGGTGGCCAGGCTGGCAGCTCTCCTGCCACTTTCCTGTGCCTAGTGCAGAGTTCGTGGATGAGGTCCACGATTTCTGCACTAGACCAGGCAGGTGCCCACCACTTGCGGTCCTGGCCAGGCTCCCGAGAGCCGCCAGCCTGGTCCCGGGAAGAGGTGGAGGGCTGGGGGGCATCGGGTGGCTGGCTCATGGCGTGCCAGGTTCAGGGTCTGCCGGCTGGGTGTTGGCAGGCTTGCACCTGGCACGGGCACCATAGCCAGCCCTTGCCCCTTTAAGGGCTCTGGGGCCGGGAGGGGGGCATACGAGTTTCCCTGGTGGTGCCCAGAGTGGCCACCAGGGAAAGCTGGGGAGGGCTAGCCTCCCACTAGTTTGAATTAAGGGGCTACACAGCCCTTAATTCGAACTAGTAAGTTCGAACTACGCTTAGTCCTCGTTAAATGAGGTTTACCTAGTTCGAACTAAGCGCTCCGCTAGTTCGAATTAAGTTCGAACTAGCGGAGCACTAGTGTAGCACCTATGAAAGTTAATTCAAACTAACGTCTGTTAGTTCAAATTAATTTTGTAGTGTAGACGTACCCAGAGGCTATAAAGTGGATATCTATGGATTTGCATGTCTCTATTTATTTATGCCTGCAACCTGTATTGCATCAGGCTTACCAGAAATTCTAGGGAATTCAAAGGTGGCATAAAAACATCTTTCCCCCATCTCCAATTTTGTGTGGTGTACACCTCAATCAGACCTGTGAATCTGGACTCCAGTGTTTACAGTTGTGGGGTATGAGATTATTGGTGAGTATTAATGGAAAGTCACTATTCAAGTAATTTCAATTATTATGCCTTTTTTCAGTTATTGGAGTGCTTGGACTTATCCATGCCCTTTAAATGTTGTACAATCAACATTCTGAGTAGGTAAATAAAGTGTACATTTAAATTACAGGTAGAATAAATCAGTTATATCTGTCTCATAATCATCACCACAATCTGAATTATAGATCTGTCTAATACTGTGACCATAAAATTTCACCCACAAAATTAGACCCCCCCAGTGTCTCCTCTTCCCTCGGTACAATGAAGGAGGATTCAATATCAATTCCTGTTGGAATTAACAAGCATTATACATATATGTCCCAACTCTGCAAACAAATAATGCACATACTGTATTCAGTGGGACTACTCAGATATTGAAGTGTTATAGAATCAGTGCCTTTAACCTCTCATGAATCAAAGGGAGTCTACAGCCCCCAAATATATTTCTTATGGGAGAAACTGTGACTTTTAGAAAAAGCATTTCAAAATGGTGGCACATGTCTTTTCCCATCATATATACTATAGGAGGGGGAGGGGTAGTTTCTAATCTGTAGTCCACAACTGGGGTGGGGTGACAGAATTAGAGATAGGTGTGTCTGTAGTTTAGCAGTAAACTACCCATAAATCAAACTTATTTTATTAAGATTTCATTATTTTATGACCAAAAGTGTGCAGAATATTTCCAAATATTACTAAACATAGCACAAGAAATGTGCAATGATTTAGGTATTCAACTGTCATGGTCAAAGTTTAAAAGTATCAGGGTTGTTATATGAAAAGCATTTTGAAATGTTGTACACTGATAAAATTCAGATTAACTTGTTAGAACAATGAGAAATTTGTCATTTCCGTTATCACTTAAATGTATATTGATTCTACATTGCTTAATGACTGAAGCCCAAGGCACTTACTAAATACTAACTGTCCAGGGCATGCTGATGATTAATCCCAGTTGGCTATAACTTCCTCAGGAAATGCAGAGAAGTATAGTTGTTATTCTTATTTCATACTGATTATTTAAATATCATTTGCCATTTTGCAGCAGTGCCATTGTTTTTTCAAAGATGATTTCTTTGAATAGCACTAGGGCTGCTGCAGGCATTTTTAAGAATACAAAGCTTAAGTGCCAATCACGACTTCTGTTTAGCACAGAATATTTTGCTTAAATACCACATTGTTGTGTAGGGGATACACTTATATAAAATATGTATTTTCTGAGTGTGAGTGAATAATAGAATGTTAAACATGAGTTTTGTTTTCATTTATATGATTTTATTTATTATTGTGTAAAACAATAGCATAATTGGTAGGTGTATGGCAACTAATCCTATATAAAGATCAGTTCCCAATTTTATTATCTCCTATTTAGAATTAATTTTGTCAGCTCCAGGGCCCAATCCTGCATTCTGCACAAAGGCAAAACTCCAAGTTAAATCAAAGGCAGCTTTTCATTGGAAGGCATTGCAGACCTATGCCCCTAGTCATGTTATACAAAAATAAATTTCATTTTGTGCCAGCATTAATTAGAATATTTTATGTTACTGATGATATTTTGTATAATTAATTAATTAACAGTGATATTATATAAGATTTGAAACCACGCTAGGGATTTAACTCACATATATTGAAAATGTCACATCATAAAAGCTTCTGAGCAAAGGTGAATAAGAATATAGAAGACCCTCAAATCTAATGTTTTGTCCCCCCACTGGCCTTATTAATTTAATAATGTTTCTGATATTAGGGGCTTGTCTGCAAAGAAAAATTCTTGATTGATAATTGAGCTAATGGCCGCAAAATGAGTCTGCCTGCGGCACTGGAAGGATAATTCTGCACCAAAAGAAGCAGAGTCATTTGCATGCTGTCCTCTGATGGTTTCCTAAAAGAATAACACATTCCAAGCGAGCAACCACAGGGATGTTTCTGAGAACATCAGGAAGTCTTTTTGTTACAATTTATTATTATTTATCACCTAAAGTGCCGATGTGTTCCAACAAAAAATGGAGACACAATCCCTCCCGTGAAGAGTATACGGTTTACAAAAACAAGGCAGATGCTCCCCATTAGAGTGTTTCTTTCCATTACATTGATTTGTGTATGTATTTGTTTGAATTGACTTGAGCTTTCATGATGGAATGAAATGGCTATTGTTTGGTTGAATATTATATATAAAAGCAATATAATCTGGAGTTAAATGGTTGTTTTGGGGGCTAGTGAGGAAATGTGGTGACAGAAATGTAGGATACAACCTCTGGAATACTTCATCAAGGGTGGCAGAAGGAAGCAGTATGATTTCGGATAAGAGTTTGCCATGGAAATCTCAGATGCCATGACTTTCAGAGATTTCCATAATATTTTCTAGTGCAGCTTCCGCCCCGGGCCAGCACGGCTGGAGCTGGCAGACAGTGGGAACCTAGAGCACTATGGGCAATGCTGGCCTAGCACTGTCCGCTGCTCTGTGGGACATATGGGGAGTTCAGTCTGTTATTCCCTGCCATGGGCCTCAAGTTTAAGTCATACCTCATCAGGCCTCCCTCCCCCATTATTTTTAGTAAAGGCTATTGTAGCCATTTTTTAAATCTTTAACCACTTCTCCCAAAGTTGAACTTACAATTAGGGTAACAATGAGTAGTCCTGTAGCACCTTAGAGGCTAACAAATATAACAAATATCATGAGCTTCCATGGGCAAAAACTACTTCCTCAGCCAAGTGGAGAAAAAGAGTGAGTAACATAGCTACCCCTCTGAGACTTATCATTAGGGTAAATTTATAGGCTCAATTATTATAACCTTCCTTAGTGCACGCTCACATAAGCAGCCATAATTTAGCCCTTTTTTATTTGGGTAAATGTGTTGAGATATATTGCTTTAAATGAATTGAATTTTGACTTGATGGGGGGGAAAGAGGAAGTGTATTCTTAAGGAGTGTTGAGGGAGCTATCTTTCCAGGACAATGGTTCTCTGTTTGTTTTATATTGGTACAGTGCTAGCAAATGAAGCTTAGGACTCTTCTCACTACCATTATGTAAAGAATTAATGAGATCTTAATCCAATAAAGCATATGCATCATTAATTCATTGTTTTGTAAAAATGTTCAGTGAAATATTTTATTGGGGGAAGGAGGGAAAGTCTGTGGAATTTCCTTTTCTTATATAGTCCCATCTATTAGTTACACCTTATCTTCAGCAATCAGTATTGATAGTCTGGCACTAATCAGATAAATTGTCTCTCCACACACAGATTAGAAATCAACCATCCTTTCCCACTCATTCACAATAAATTTTACCAATGTGTTTTCAAAGTGCTCATTAACTATCTGTCTGTTTTCCAGCATTAGCTGTGATTTTCCCACACTTTGTCCACAAGACATTTTCTTTTGTAGGTTTGTTTTTGTTTCTGTTTAGGCATTTATGGTTATAAATGTTATCACATAAACAGACAGATGCTTCTAGAAAAAGTACAATTAAAGGCTATATTTAAGGAAGCAGAAAAACAGAAAAGCAAGATTAAAGTAAATATATACTGCAGGGTTCAAAAAACCTGTGGCAGATATATCAAATCAAGTGGAAAATGATCATAAAAATTGTTAGTAGAAATCAATAGTCAGATTACAAGTAATAAACATTTTCACATAAGACTGAAACTTCCAGAAAAAAATGCAGTTGAAGACTAGACAATTGTTAGTAGAAATCAGTAGACAGATGGTCATTTTATAGGTAAATAAAGATAAAAGGATAAATGGAGATAAAAGGAGGTGGCTAAATAGAGATATAATAAGTAGAACTACAAAATAATGTATGGTGAGAGTCAGAAATCAATTTAACCCAACGGATTGAAAAATTATAATTTTCCTTATTTATGTGTTTGCTTCCTTCGGGTACAATATTTTCCCACACTAGTTCAAAGAAGCCTTGTATCACAGTGCTCTCTTGTTTTCCTTTTCTGTTGTTTGAGTCGATACGTTTCTCAAATGGCACCCTCACTTTCAGGTTAGTTTTCTTCATCCAGTTTTTCCCTTCACTTTGGTTCTTCATTTTGTATCCTCCTAGAAACATCCTATCCCAGTCACATTTGTGTGAATATTTTGTCAGGAGACTCTATGCCATTAAATCAGGGATGGGAAATTAGCATCCTGCAGGCTGGATGCAGTTTGCCAGCATTAGCCCCGACAGGCTACTGGCACTTTATTTACCTGCACATCTGCAGGTATAGCTGCACGCAGCTCTCATTTATCATGGATTGCCATTCCTTACCAATGGGAGCTGCAGGAAGCAACACAATTCAGGACACCCCTTATTGCCCACGCGTGTATTAAAGATAGTTCTGTGGCTTGGAACACTTCTTTATTACAAGACCCTAGTGATGTTGTCTAAAGCAGATGCATTCATGTATTTCTTCAGGTCTCAGCATTTTCTACATGGGAAAAAGAATTACATAAAATAGTATTTGATCCACGTTACCTTCTGCTAAACTCTGAGGAACGTAAACAGGTGAGTTCAAAAGAGAATTAATAATGTATGTTATCAGTCTATCGAGTATCTTATTGGTGATACTTACCATTGTAATCGTAACCTTCCTTCCTCTCTTCTTCTCTAGAAAGTAGGATTTAAAATGTTAACTACAGTTAAGGATTTTTTTTTTAATATTTGTGAAATGAGATTGAGTCTAGGTGCCGCTCTTGTGAAATTCCTATCACCTGATTTCACAAGTCTCTATGTTGGGCAACCCATAGAACACAGCTGTCAGGGCCAACCCCCCAAACAGCTCTGAAAATCAGGGAGGGAGGACATCAAGGGGCTATTTCTATAATGATTTGTGTTACTTTAGCAGATGAAATGATGTTCTTTGTATCCGCTAAAACTTTTTTAGGGTACTTGTTTTTTTTTTCATTGATATACATTCCAGTAGTCAACCCTGAAGTTAATGGATGAATGGTATCATAATGTGTTGGTCTGTGTCCAATAGGATGAACACAGGTTTCTGACAAGCTGTGAATAGAAGTGGATTTTATTGTGATCATGGTTATTTGGGTATCCAGTACCACTGATGGTTCAAAAAGACTTCAAAGCCCAACCAGCCTAACAAACTTTTGAGGGCAAATGCCCTATATAATAAGAATGTTATGAAGAAGTTCCATTCATCAAAATGCTTCCATCTTATTATTTCTGTCACCTCGAGTTTCTCTCTCAACCAGTTTCTTTCTCAATCAGCTCTCATCATTCAGGAGCTTCAAGAACCCGGGGAATGGTTATGTTAACTTTAGATATAAAAGAGATATAGAATCAGGTCTTGTCCTTGTCCTTGTTCATGCTTCCACCCATATATTGTCTCCACAGTTCCCCTAAATGACTTCATATAGTTATTGAATGGGATGATGAAGAGGACTGAACTTTGTGGGGCTCTATAGGTGAGGCCTTGAAAGTGGAGGAACAGTTGCCTGTGATGCAGAGTACAAAAGGAAAGTTCCTTAAGGAAACACATACAGTAATACTCTTCTGTCCTTAATATTAAAAATATATTAACATACCCTTTCCATGTAAACCCTTTCCAAATTTTATTTTTCTTTATACGTTTTATAAAATTTGATTATGAAAATGAGAGAAATATTTAGAATAGAAGCTTAGTAATGGACCAAGAAGACAGTGATACATAGCAAGCAGGCTTTGTATTTCCTTCAGTGATTCAACAAGGACACAATGTAGACATTGCTCAATCTTATTGCTTCTTTCTTTTTATCAAGTGCATGTGTGATACACATGAGAAATTCATTTATAGGCGTTAGCTTGAAGTCTTGCTGACATGAGCCTCATTTATGGGATATATTAAATACTGAAGGAAAATCATTGTGAAGAACAAAAGACTATATAGATACAATCATAACTATATTACAAAAAGGAGTATAACTATATAGAGAAGATCAAAGTCATGCTAATGCTGCTACTGAGACAAAATAATTCAAGCTTAAAATCAATGTAGAAGTGGAATATAATTAGATACTGTGTAAAAAGTATGGAGAAGGTAAAGAGAGAGTGCCCTGGATTTTCTGAGCCAGCAAAGAAATGAGACAGTCTGGAACTATTTTTAAATGTGCATATGCTAAAAATTAATCCATGCATTTTTTGAGAACTGTTACGAAAATAGTTCACAGTAAGTAAAGATTAATCAAAATAGAGGTTTCTAATTTAGATGATTTGCTGGGTAGACATATTGAACTGTGAGCCAGGTGCCATGGGTCTAACATATTTAGTAGGTGGCATCTGCATACTGAAATTATAGATACTTAAATAGTGTGACCACAGACTGGAAGCAATTACACTTATTTATCTATTATTCTCTTTTATTCCTGAAAAAGAGGGTGGCCTTGGATAATATTAAATGACTGACGTAATGAATCATTATATATTCGTTTCAATATAGCTAAAATTGGTAAAAGAAATAATCACCCTTTTGTTATCAGATTCATCAAAAAATTTGCCTGTACTGATGCAGATTCCAAGGCCTTATTTCAAGTAAAACTATCAGGATTGGGGGGTTGGAGGGAAAAAAATAACCTGTGCTGTAAATCAGTAAGTTTTGGCATGAAGGGATGCATGCCCATGCAGTTTTGGAGTTATCTGAATTAATTCATGTTTTGTGGACTCCGTGGTGAGTTTTTTGAAGACCACATCAAAAATTAAATATAGGATTCATACCTAGGTGATGGCTTTTTATACAATCAATAATTGATGCTGCTTCCATCTTTTGGTCTCAGACAAACAGGAAGCTTGAAAAGTGTAGGTTAATTGCACCCACAAACAGAAAGAGCATGAACCCTTGACTTGATCTTTCTCTTGTATTAATTTGATCATGATGCAAACTGTGGTTGTTGTTGTGGTTGTTTTTTTTAATGTTTGTGTGTAGTTTTCTCTGTGCTGATTGGGGAATGCAATGATCTTTTATGTAATACTACATGTTTGCTCTGTTTACTTAGCAGTATTTCCCAAGGGGTTTTTACCACCCAGTAGAAAATGGCATCAGACATTAGACTCCAGTGAAATAGACTATGGCAAGAAATAGTGATACGTGAAGGAGATATTGTATTAGAAAATGAAGTGATCTATTAATTTTTATTAAGATTATCAAGTGTTGTCATTTTGGGTCTCCTTTTCTGTAATACTAACAAAGAGACTGCTTATTAATTGGAATTCTCTGTAGATAAAGGGAGAAAGGAGCGATCGAACACATTATTTATTGTATTTTTCCTTTATTTAGTTGAGCTTTGGACAAAAATAATCACTGTGTAAGCAGTATAATGAGAATTCCTTCTATTGGAACCCCAAGAGGCGAACTATATATTCTCTGACAAGCTCTTTCATACACCAAGACTTCTAGAAAACAATTATGATTGCTAGCCAAGCACTATTTCAGTGAATAGAACTAAATGATAATGACTTTACCAATACTGAAGGTGAATGCATGGTGATAGCACTAGTAATGGCAACATCAACTGATTTTATGTTTCATTTGTTTCACATATTTACTTACCCAACTTGTAAGAACACTTGCAATAATTTCATCTGCTTTTTTTACTTGTTTCCTGATCCCACTTACTTTATCCGACTTTTGAGTGTAAACTTTACCAGAGGCATTTCTTCCCTTAACTGTGCATCAAGTAAAAATCCATGTTACTGTGTATCAGTTTCATAAAATAAACTGAATGATTTTTCACTCTATCTTGCATGAAATGTAGATTTGCATATATGCATCATTCATGAGTGAATGAAAAGTCCCTAGTACCCAGAGGGTGTTTGTGTACTTTTTACAGTGCAAACAAGAAATTGGCAGATAAAGAGAACTAAGAGCCTTTTGACAAACAGCTGCTTTTGTTCCACCATTGGAGTGTTAAACAATTGTAAATTATTCGTAAGCAAAGTATTAATTTCTATTCTGTGCCTATGTAGCTTTTTCTTTGGTAGGAAAATTCACATAGATATTTAGATGCTTAAAGAAACAGATTGGCATCTTGAGAGATTTATTACAGTATGTAGGTGCCTGATTTCACATAGACATTATTGGCTTCATATACATAGGTACAGTGTATCACATGGAATCCAGCCGAGGTGAAGGACCATTCAATCTTCCTTTATGTAACGTCCATGAAATTGCTATCTGAGCATCAGAGACAGTTTCACAGTTGGGAGTTCAGGCAAGATGCATATTTCAAACCAAATAAATATAATGTGGATCTTATGAATGTTTAGCTGTGAGCATGATTAGGAATCTACATGTATGATAAGAAGTTCTGATTAAGATTGAACTTTGTGTTAGGATCTAGAAACAACGGCCAAAATTGACATCTCCAACCTATGATGTAGCTAAAGCACTGCAGTTCTCAAAGGCTGCCTGTAACCCTTTGATTTACCATGTATACCACAATGTGCTTGTTAATAAATCCTTCTACATTTGTTTCTTTTTAAAAAAGATATTTGAGCAGTTTGTCAAGACCAGAATAAGAGATGAGTACAAGGAAAAGAAAAATAAATTATTGCTAGCCAAAGAAGAATTTAAAAAACTTCTGGAGGAATCCAAACTGTCACCAAGGTATGGAGCTATTTTGTGAAGCAATTGATATTTGTTGTCTCTTATTAATCAAAACAAAAAATGGAGAAGAAACCATGTACATTAGGTTATGATTGTTCTCCTTGACATCCAGTAAAACTTCCAAGTCAAGTTTTGTAGAAAAAAATCTGACATTACAAATGGAGATCTTTGGGTAGGATAAAATTAGATTATCCTGTTTTACTGTTGCACTAAAAATTAATGTCATTGTATGCTTTCTTCCTCAATAATAGTTTGCAGTACCTTGTGACATTCCTGGAAACAGAAAGTATATCAAAAGTGTGGTAAAAATAACAAGCATACAAGTGTCTTTAATGCAAAATTACGAAGTATTTTCTATTTGTGTGGTTTTTGACAAAAAATAAATTACACTTTTTAAAGAATTATGATTAATGCCATGCCTCTATGTGTCAATGACATTTTAAGTAGCTATTGCTTGTGTTTCCAAAGATATTTAGGGTCAAGAATTGTATCTAAGAAATTACATTCTTATGATATTGCTTTTTTAAGGTAAATTATGCAGATATATACATTTTCTCTTTTTTGTTTATGACTCTGGTAAATCATTAAAAGTAAAGATGAAATTATAGTTCTTTTACTAAAATGGAAGATAATTTTGTGGCACTGTGTCTCCACATATCAAGAAGTGAACAACATTTAATCAAATTGTATTGAAGTAATAATTAAAAGTATCCTTTTGACAGCGGAACTAAGAATACTCCAGGCCAATCTAATAGCTAATAATTGGCTCAAGCAATTGTGTTTTTATTTTCAAGAATAAAATCATTCTGTGTGTACTTGTAATATTCATGGCCTACAAGAGTACAGAGGATTTTGCACTTTCTGGGTTTGCCCAATTCAGCTGGAATACCCAGACTTTAGTAATATTCTCAGCTTTTAAATAATCCTGGATCAGTCTCTAGTATTATCAAATAAAGAACAAGTAATTTCCAAGTTGACCATTACAAATCTGCGTACTATATAACAAGATGTAGTTAATGACAAATCATCAAACATTCATATGGGAATGGACAGTAATTAAAATAAAGAAGCAGTCAGCAAGCCAGCCCAATGTTGAAAAATAAATCTAATGGAATGCAAAAGTAAGCAGCCACAAGTATTGCCACAGTAAATTCAGAGACGCACACAGCAAACCAATCTCCAGAATTCCCAAAATTCATTCTAGAGATGATCCCAAACTATTTTTAGATATAAATCCCCCTGTACTTTGGAGTTAGGTTCTGGATCTAAAGGTCATAACGGTCTACAATTTCATGTATATAAGTTTGCAACTGTGTATCTACGAAGTACTTGGATGTTAAGACAAAAATCCAGAATTTATTTCAATGAAACTTGTATGAAGATTAGATTATTTTGTTTAGTAACAGTTAGCTGAAGATCATACAGCACTTCAAAGTAGTGTAAGTACAATCCAAATTGTACATATGGGGAAACTGAGGCACTGAGCAGATAAATGAATTTGTGCAAGATCACACAAGTTAATGGCAGACCTGCAGATCAATCTCAGTACTGCTTTTGGGTCCATCTCCAGTTCACAGAACATGCTTTTTTCAGCTCCTACATATTATTATTACTTTTCTCCACTATTCCCATTACATCTGTATTTTTCCATAACTTTTCAAAATCATTTGAGAGTAACCTTAAAAACAACAACAACCTTGGATTCTAAGGGAAATATCAAATTGGACATCCAGGAAACAGTAACTTATTAATGACCTTTGAGTGAGTCAGGATGCCAATATTTTTATTATGTTGTATTAAAAGACCTGGTAGAACCACGTATCCTGGCTGCCGGCTTAGTCTAAGAGCCAGACCAGGGGTGGGGGAGGCTGCAGGGCCACCCAGTGGCCAGCAGCTGCTCCCTGGGACAGACCAGGGTGGTGGGTGCTGCCAGCCAGAGGCTTTAGGCTGGGCCTTTCTATTTCCTGTGGTCATTCCATAGTATAGTACCAGACCCTTCCCTTTTCAATTCCATGAGAAACAATCCAGTTCCAGGCACATCCCTCTGTCTTGTCACCACCAAACCCTGACCTTACTTTAGGTTAACATAAGAGGAAGCTGCATAATAAATTTGGTGGTCCCAGCTCTTATCATTTAGTAGTTCTTGAACAGATAGACAGATGCACATTTCTAAAATATACTGATAGAAGATAATTAATTAAACATAATTCCTGACTTTGCTATTGGTGATTTCTGAAGAGAAACTTACTGGCATATCATATGACTATGTTTAGCCAAATGCTTATTTACCCAAGTACTTCCCATGCTCAGCACCATGATATCTGAGTACAAACATAAGCCAGCATCTTTACTCTCATAGGGCATGTCTAGACTACATGGCTCCATCAACGGAGCCATGTAAACTAGTTTACCTAGCATAGGCAAAGAAGCAAGGATTTAAATAATCGCCGCTTCATTAAAATAAACATGGCCACTGTGCTCTGCCAACGATCAGCTGGTCCAGCACAGTGTGGCAGTCTAGATGCGGATCTGTCAGCTGGGGAAGCCTTTGCCGACCGATCCTATAAACCTCATTTCATGAGGCATAAGGGATTGGTCAGCAAAGGCTTCCCTAACCGACAGATCCACGTCTAGACTGCTACGCTGTGCCGGATCAGCTTTTCATCGGCACAGCATGGCGGCCACGTTTATCTTAATGAAGTGGGGATTATTTAAATCCTTGCTTCTTTGCCTATGCCGGGTAAACTAGTTTACATAGCTCCGTTGATGGAGCCATGTAGTCTAGACATACCCAAATATAGCAATCACATTTGTAAATACCGGGCATGATCATATAGCCCTTATGCAATTTTCCTGTGACTTATTAGAAGAGATAAATCAAAGTGGTTTTTTTAGGTATCATTTACCATGTATTACTGAGAAAATGTTTTCCAATTGATTACACAGAGTAGTGTTTTCTACTATGACTTTGAATAATTATGGAAAATCTGAGAATGCCTTTGTAAAAATGATGCTCATCAACCAGCAGTATTACTAAATTAACACATTTCGGCAGCTATTATGTCCATTATTCTACATCACCAGGATAAACTAATTACTCAGCAAGCTTTTCAAAATCAATAAATATACACTATACAAAGATGAGAATAATGATTAGTGCAGGCAGGCCAAGTGGATCAAGAAGCAAAGGTGATTTTGACTTTAGCATTGCCTCTTGACTCACAGTGATCCCACTGATGCTCTTGATAAATAGTTTCAGGAATAGGGCTAAACTTATGACGTCTGGTGCCCTGCACAGCCTGAGTACCTAGTCTCCTCATCAGTGTTCCCTCTAAGCTGAGCAGCAGCACAGATTCACAGGTGATTAATCAGCCCTGTTCAGTCAGAGGCTCGGGGATCCCTGCATGGAGCTCACTGACAGGATTGGGTCTGATTAATTACCTGTGAAGTTGTGCTGATGCTCAGTTTAGAGGGAACACTGTCCCCCATCCTCTGTCAAGGGCAGCAACTCTGCAGGGGGTGTCTGTGCTCAGGACTGTGGGTGCAGGAACAGGCAGGAAGGCTGGTGGTGAACCAGGCAGAATAGGGTGTGGTGTAGCCCACCAGAGCTGTGGGCCAGGAAGCAGAGCAGAGGGAGATTGGGGTTGCAGATGCTAGTTTGTGGAGGAGAGGCCTAGGGGACTGTGGCCACTAGAACTGGCTGAGTGATCAGAGCAGGGGGTGGAGAGCTGGGGGATTTTGCCACTGGAGTGGGGGGCAGAATGAGGGCTTGAGGGATTTGGCCACTAGGGCTAGGAGGTGGTAGGGTTGCCAGATGGTTTCAACAAAAATACCGGACACACTTGACATTATATCACAATCTACATTACATCTTATTTAGAAAATACCGGACATTTATATTTTCTCATTTATATTTTCTCAATTTGTTTCCCGAACAGAAAGCTCAAATGCTGGACTGTCCAGTTCAAAACTGGACACCTGGCAACCCTAGGAGGTGAAGCAGAGGATCAGGGGATTGAGGGTTCGGGCCACCAGGACCAGGAAGTGATTAGAGCAGGGATGGGGGAACTAGGGTATTCAACTTCCAGTACTGGGAGGCAGAGCATGGGGCTTGTGGATTCAACTGCCAGGGTGAGGAGGAGGAGCAGGGATGAGAAAGCTGAGGGTTTGGGCTGCAATAGCCAGGAGGCGGAGGAGGGGCTGGTGGATTGGGACTCTGGGGTCGGTAGGCAGATCAAGGCAAAGGATTGGGCCACCCGGGCCAAGAAGCGATGCAGAAGCTGTGCAGGGGAGTGGGACTGGGATTTGGGGCTACTTGAGCCAGCACTGCCCTTGCATGGTGCGATTTATATGCAGCATGGGACACTACTAAATTTGGGCACAGTTCAAGAGGAACAATCTTGGTGCTTTTACGACCAATATGAAAAGTCAGATATAAAACTAAGGAGTAAAGAATTTAATAATACATTGAAAAAGGCAAAGCTTTTAATGATCCTTTGCTCATGTATTCATTTTTTTTCTGCAGAACAACATTTAAAGAGTTTGCAGAGAAATATGGCAGAGATCAGCGGTTTCGACTTGTTCAGAAGAAAAAAGACCAAGAGCACTTTTTCAACCAGTTCATTCTTATTCTTAAAAAGAGGGACAAAGAAAACAGAATAAGGCTAAGGAAAATGAGATAAGAATTTTTGAAATCTGCAATAAACACACAAGTCAATACTGTGACTGCCATAGATAATGAAATGAAGAAACAGCATTTTTTGTCTTTTTCTGATTCAAATTCCAACAACTAAAAGAAGAACCAGATATCCCCAAGAAATACTTTTTCATACTGAAGTTCAGTGAACACAAGTTGAATTTGTTCAGGTTGCTCTGCAGCAACCTGTAGGATATTTAGTTCTCAGAGAATTAATGTTTCATATTGAAGCTCTCTTTTGTACAACATTCAGAGTTTGATGCATTTCTAATTGCCATGATATGTCAATCCCTTAATTGTTTTACTTATGCAAATTACTTGTAATATACACAAATTATAAATTCAGTGCAGATTTGTAATTAAGCAGAAAACAGATGTCATCCATTACAATCTCAAGATATGTTCATCATTTAAGGGAATTATCTAAATCTATTTTTGGCAACTTTATGCATTAACATAAATTGTTTAGAAGTACAGTGATATTGAGGAATTTATCACTCAGTGTTCATATGTCTATGTCCAGTTTTCTGAGTAGTAGTAATAGGGTATTAAATGTTAATCATAGTGAAAAGTGTGAAAATCTTGGCATAAGTTCCATAGAAAAAATTATAACTTTCAAATATAGCTTTGGAATTACTCTGACTAGTGCTTTAAGGCACACAGATTACAGCAACTCTTCCCCATAAAAGTTACTATAAAGAAGCTATAATTTAAGTAACATTACCATATTACTATCTACTTATTTTTATTGTATTTGAAGATTTTGCATGAGAATTTTCTCATCATCTTTGTACAAATATTTTAATGTTTTTAATTAATAAATATTTTAAGGCAATTAATTTTAATTTCTGAATCTCTAGTATTAGCATTAAGAGTATTTGCTTGGAGTGCTAGTAAATGTATGAAGGACACATTGCTATTGCCCTTGATTTATATGTAAATTTTTACTAATGTCATTTGGAGTAATGAGAGCATTAAGGACAAAATAGATCCCACAATGACAATAAATTACATATGTTTTCTAATATAAATCAATATAACTCCACTGAAGTCAATAGAACTATCCCAACTTATACCAGCTGAGGAATAAACTGTCCTCTGTCTTCTTTCCATATCCTGTGCTGTTTCTGAGCTTATTTCTGTAAATACTTTGGAGTAGTCTCGATGCTCTGCAGATTTTCTGTTTTCTGCTTGAAGTTTGCAAATTTCCTCCAAATAAAGTTATGTTTTCCATGGCTACGTCTACACTGGCCCCTTTTCCGGAAGGGGCATGTAAATTTCACCAGTCGTCGTAGGGAAATCCGCGGGGGATTTAAATATCCCCCGCGGCATTTAAATAAAAATGTCCGCCGCTTTTTTCCGGCTTTTAAAAAAGCCGGAAAAGAGCGTCTACACTGGCCCCGATCCTCCGGAAAAAGTGCCCTTTTCCGGAGGGTCTTATTCCTACTTTGAAAAAAAAGGGCACTTTTTCCGGAGGATCGGGGCCAGTGTAGACGCTCTTTTCCGGCTTTTTTAAAAGCCGGAAAAAAGCGGCGGACATTTTTATTTAAATGCCGCAGGGGATATTTAAATCCCCCGCGGATTTCCCTACGACGACTGGTGAAATTTACATGCCCCTTCCGGAAAAGGGGCCAGTGTAGACGTAGCCCATAGGTGTATCTCAAATATTACTTACAAATTAAGACAATAATAAAAGAAAAGAAAATCCTCTTATTAAATTTAAATAATGATTCCCCAAAGAATTCAAAATGAAAAATGGGGTTAAATTCTAGCAAGGGAGGTTTAGATTAGACACTAGGAAAAATTTGCTAATAGTAAGGGTATTTAAGCACAGGCACAAATAACTCAGGGAAGTTATAGAATCCCCATGATTAGAGGTTTTTAAGAACAGAATAGTCAAACCTGTCAGGATTAGCGTAGTAATTATTTAAGGTGCGTCTACACTGCACTATTATTTCAAGTAACTAGCATTATTTTGAAATAACAATGCGAGTATCTACACAGCCATTCTGTTAGTTTGAAATAATTTCAAAATAATGGACTGCTTATTCCGAAATCTATAAAACTCATTTTACGGGGAATAACGCCTATTCCGAAATAGCTATTTTGAAATAAGGTGTGTGTAGCTGCTCCAGTGCTGCTATTTCAAAATAGCCCCTGACAAGGGTCATTCTAAGTTATTCCTCCCCAGTGCCTCCTGGGGCTTTAAATCAAGATAGCACGTCTACATTAGGGAAGTTGGCCTCAGGCTAATTTTGAGGCTTCCCTGCATTGAAGACATGCTATTTTGAAATAAGCTATTTTGGAATAACTATTCCAGAATACCTTATTTTGAAGTAAGCGAGCAGTGTAGTTGCATCCTAAGTGTTTCCTTGGGTACAGGTGACTGAATTAGATTATTTACTGAAGCATCTTCTAGTTGAATACTTCTATACTTCTTTGTAGAATTAAAATGAAGTGTGTATTGTATAGCACTTCAAGTGACCATCTTTTAAACCAAACATGTTAATGTCTTTTGTTCTGCTTCTTAATATATATATATATATATATATATATATATATATATATATATATATATATATATATATAATCTTTGTTCATTAGTTAAAATTTCATCTTGTTCGATTGCAGTAATATATCTGGTAATATATTAGAGACTAGCATAACAATGTAGCAAGCACCTAATCTTATGTCCATTTAATGGCAAAATTTCAATTTATTTCAATTAAGGCAAGAAGAAACAACAAAATTCATATTGGAAATGGAACCATGTAGTTTCATTAGTATCACTGTATTGAATAAATGCTATCATTTTATATAAAGTAAATAACTAATTTTTCAGTTATATGGCAAAACTGAAAACTTGGGAAAAAATGTTTTAGCTCAACAAAAAAACCCAAAATATTTTGGTTTTGAGGTTTTGCAGTTTCTTGAAATGTTTCAGTGAAGTTCTGAAATACAGTATCTTTCTGGGAGGAAACTGTGAAACATTTTTGAAAGGCAGAAAAGTGCTGTGTCAACATTTTTTTAAAAACTTGACAATTTGCCAGAATCAATCAAAATTAATGAATTGTTTCAATTGAATCTGCCCTTTTTTCATGAAAAAAATAGCTCACACAAAAATCAGACAGCTCTAATTTTTATGTGCATTTTGTATGCATTAAAATGACAGACTGATACTTCTCGATGAAGCGTGCTAGAGTTAAGAAGGACAGGGGGAAGCTTTTGTGTGTCCAACTATAGTAAATGACCAATGGATATACACATGTAGTTTGGGTATTATATGACATTCTGCACTCTACAAAATTTGCTTTGATGGTTATCTGGATGTCATGACGAGAACTCCACTATGTGTCTAATTATTGTAGCTCAGAGATATGTGTGACATACCTTTTTTGACAGGTGTGACGTACCTTGTTTAGACACTTCTGTAAATATGGCATGACTGTTGAATGCAGACCACTAAAAGTTAATGGGTTTTTTTCAAAAGAAGGAAGTTCTTCTAGGTTAAATGAATGGAAGACATGTTAAACTCTTTAAGGCTATGTCTAGACTACAAGCCCCTTTCAAAAGAGGATTTTTCAAAAGAATCTTTAGAAAAAGCCTCTTTTGAAAGAGAGCGTCTAGACTGCAACCACTTCTTTCAAAAAAGTGAGCTGCTTTTTAGAAAGAGAGCACCTAGGCAGTCTGGATGCTTTCTTTTGAAAAAGCCCTGTTTGCATTCAAAAATGCCTTTTTTTCGAAAGAGCACTTTCAAGAAAGGCGCTCTTCCTCGTAAAATGAGGTTTACTGTGGTAAAAAAAAAATGCTGTGTTCTTTCTATTTAATTTTGAAAGAACACGGCAGCAGTCTAGATGCAGGGAAAGTTTTTTTTTAAAAAAAGGCCAATTTTTTCGAAAAAGCTCTGTAGTTTAGGCACATCCTAAGTCTCTCTCCATGAGAGAAAGCCACTCTTTCTAGTGTTTGCCTTGTGTTGCTTTACATTTTAAATATATTTGTCTCTTCAAATAAGAAGAATGACTTTACCTTTAAACTTAATCAAATGTCTTGATGTTTTTAATTAATCCCTTGCATTGTTGAAAAACCTTAATAAAATACCATTGTGCTAACTCATGTATAGTATACACAGTGAGCACCCTAAATGGTGATCTAAAACTTTAATTTTAATAATACTTTGAACAATAATAATCTAAAGGGCAAATTCTGTTCTGTTTTGCCATTCTAAATCTAGAAAAGCTCCACCAAAAATACTGTAGTTGGTCCAGATTTAACTGACCAGAATGTGTCCTATTACAACAGAATTTAGCATACTAGGTATTAGTAGTAAAACATGTAACATAGGGTATGTACCTTGAGAGTTCCCTCTAAGATTATACATATTGACATATTCTTATCTAAAATCATATATAGCTACTTACTTTCTGTCACCTTGTCATGATGCTCCTAAACCTAATCTGAATTATTTAAAGAAGACATCTGCTCTCCCTATATCTTGATCTTATAGACAAGAGTTCCAAAAGTATACATTGGCTTTGTCAAAGGAGTGTGTTGTATTTCTTTCTATGCTTTCCTACACAAACAAACCACAAAAGATTTACCAGTATCAGAATTCTTCTCAAGAAATGCACAAAGCCAACTCTCAAAAATTCAGGAGAACAAAATGAAACAGAGCTAAAAATGAATATATATTAGGATACTACTGAAAGCATCAGTCTTGTGTATGCATGTACACAATATTTAAAAGAAGACTGTAATAAAGATAAAATTCAAGCTGATGGATAGTGGAATGCCATATTTATTTTCCATATTATTCTTCTGAATGGGTTAAAACCAACAATGTTAGATGCCCAAGACATTGGTAGTCCAATTGAATGCTTCAAGTGATAAAAAGTAATAGAGAGGTAGCCGTGTTAGTCTGATCTTGCTAAAACAAAAGGAAAAACTATATAGCACTTTAAATACTAACAAGATGGTTTAATAGGTGATGAGCTTTCGTGGGCCAGACCTACTTCCTCTGATCATATTCTGGAAGAGAATTGAGCATGACCATATATACCAAAGGAATACAATGAAAAAAGTGAACACATTATTAAACTGACAAATCAGATTTAGAACAGAAGGTGGGGTGAGGGGGAGGAAGGGAGGGAGGGAATATAGCTATTCTCTTCCAAAATATGATCTAAGGAAGTAGGTCTGGCCCACAAAAGCTCATCACCTATTAAACCATCTTGTTAGTCTTTAAAGTTCTTCAAGTGATAAAAGTGAATGTCAGAGATACTGCTAGGATGAAATTGTTTGGGTCAGCAATTAATGAGATGTTACATAGGTTAGAAGTCCATTTCTCTAGTAACAAATAGGCTTATATCCATCCCCATTTATGTGTAGCTGCCAGGTGAAGTGTGGATGCAGTTCAAATTGGACCACATTTTCCATGGGAATGAAAAGCCACTGGGTTCTTTGGTCTTTAATGAGGTGTGTATTGGAGACATTGCTTGCCATTGGTCTTTGAGGAAAAAACCTTAAGTCTTCCAGCTCCTATGCTACAGGTCAGAAAGGTTTTCTGGGTTTGATTCAGAATCTTGGTGTATTATTTAGGTCTTTATATTTTGGAAGACCATCTATCAGAAGTAATTTATTCCCTTGATCATAGCTCAGTGTATAGGCACGTTTGCTCATCTGGATTTGAATCCTGATCTCCCTTTTGAACAGTTAGGATTGATATCCTACTGCCAACCTTGTATATATGTTCTATACATAACAGGCCATAAAGTGTTATGTGCAATTTTTCAGACATTGGGGCATTTGCCTCCAAATCATGTGCCTCAGAACATCGCCTGAGGTATATGTACAGAGTAACTCAAAACGCACAGCTAGTTCTGAATAGTTGTATGTAGATCCAGGAGCATGGCTAATGATTTTCATAGATATTTAATGCCAGAAGGGACCATTACAATAAATTTTGTTCGTGTACTATTTTTGCCATATTTGTAATTAAATGAAACGTTGATATATTTGCAACTATAATGTTTATCATTCATGCATAATATGCCAGAGAAACTTCCTTTAATAAAACTTTATAGCATAGTCTCATCTTGATTTGTGGGGCTTTTTTGAATGTCCAGAATTTTCCTATGGATTGAGATAATACAGAATATTGTGTCTCCATGAATACATTTTAAACAATGCATTTTTAATTATTTAAATTTATATTACTTAAATAAATATTAACACTCTATGGGCTTCATGACATAGCAGATCTCATAAGCGAGGTTTTTTTTCTTTCTTCTCTGTGACGTTTCAGTTTCACAACCTTTCTCTGATCTAGAATATTTCTATAAATGCTAGCATTACCACTATACACTGGTTCTAGTCATTGCAATAAAGAGCCTAAATATGTCAAGTGTGACTGACTGATTTCACATCTAACCAATCAGATGGTGGCTCAAATGAGGGAATTTATGCAACAGTGGGCTAGCATTTGGTGCTCATATTAGTACTGTTGCTGATAGTGATAGCTTTTGATATCACAAAGTAGGGTAGGCTGCCCCCAACATAGTGAACATCAAGAAGATTCCCTATGGGAAGTCTAGCAGCTTCTTAGGCAAAAGGGGTAATAGGTTTGAGTTTCTATCCAGTGAATTCATTCACATTCCTACCAAGTCTTCAGGAAGGTGGGATTGTAACAGGGCCCAATAATCTTTCCACAGTGATAATTTCATGGCAAATTTTGGAAATTATATAAGCACCATGACTGCCAAAGCCTGACCTTGACTCATTACCAGCACATAGTGATGGCAAGGAAGAGTGGATTCAGAGCTTCAGTGATAGTCTGCTATGGGAAAGTCTCCTCTTATTTCAATGCAGTTGTAGAGTATCTGGTCCACTTTTCAGAAGGATAATTCTAGGGAACTTATAGTTCGATAATGCTGATGCAGCTGCCCCTATTGCAAACATTTTAGGAGATGGTTTACTTCAGAGGTGAGCAATCCGGCCTGCCAACCTGTTTGATCCAGCCCGTGGGCCAATCGAAACCTGGGGGCAAGGGAGTGTGCAAAATAATTTGCTGTTCAAAGTATCTGGTGGCTCCCTACCGTCACACACGATACCTAGAGGGAACCAACAGCCCTTTTGAACAATGAATGACTTTGTGTTCTCCCCCTCCCCAGGGTCCCAATTGGCTTGAGTCAAGGGAGCACACAAAATCTCCTCCCCTACATGGGGCACGTGGCACCTAGAGAGAACTGCTCCTTCAACCCAGCCAGATTGGTCAAAGTATTTGGCTATCAATTTATATGCTTCATCATGGGATTCTCGATGCAGCATGAGCGTCATGGCACTCGAACTTTAATAATTTGTCTGTACTACAATAAAACACATATGGTTGGCACAGGTCAGCTGTCTTTCAAAAGGCTGGGTAGCAGCCTAGCATTCTACCTTTGCAGAAAAGTCAGAGTTAAAGAAAAATGACAAAACTGGACCTGCCACAAGATTTTCATTTTGCAAAGTCCACTGAATATCCTGAGAGGAAGGAGTGTTGCATTATCATAGAATCATAGAACTATAGAACTGGAAGAGACCTCAGAAGGTCATCAAGTCCAGCCCCCCGCTCTAGGCAGGACCAATTCCAACTAAATCAACCCAGCCAGGACTTTGTCAAGCCAAGACTTAAACACCTCTAGGGATGGAGACTCCACTACTTCCCTAGGTAACCCATTCCAGTGCTTCACCACCCTCCTAGTGAAATAGTTTTTCCTAATATCCAACCTGGATCTCTCCCACCACAACTTGAGACCATTGCTCTTTGTTCTGCCATCTGTCACTACTGAGAACAGCCTCTCTCCATCTTCTTTGGAACCTCCCTTCAAGGAAGTTGAAGGCTGCTATCAAATCCCCCCTCAGTCTTTGCTTCTGCAGACTAAACAGATCCAAGTCCCTCAGCCTCTCCTCATAAGTCATATGCTCCAGCCCCCTAATCATTTTGGTTGCCCTCCACTGGACCCTCTTCAATGCGTCCACATCCTTTTTGTAGTGGGGGGCCCAGAACTGGACACAATACTCCAGATGTGGCCTCACCAAAGCCGAATAAAGGGGAATAATGACATCTCTGGATCTGCTGGCAATGCTCCTCTTAATGCAACCTAATATGCCATTAGCCTTCTTGGCTACAAGGGCACACTGTTGACTCATATCCAGCTTCTCATCCACTATAACCCCCAGGTCCTTTTCTGCAGAACTACTACTTAACTGGTTGGTCCCCAGCTTGTAACTATGCTTGGGATTCTTCCGTCCCAAGTGCAGGACTCTGCACTTGTCCTTGTTGAACCTCATCAGATTTCTTGTGGCCCAATCCTCCAATTTGTCTAAGTCACTCTGGACCCTATCTCTGCCCTCAATCGTATCTACCTCTCCCCCCAGCTTAGTGTCATCCACAAACTTGCTGAGGGTGCAATCCATCCCTTCATCCAGGTCATTAATAAAGATATTGAACAAAACCAGTCCTAGAACCGAACCTTGGAGCACTCCACTAGAAACCGACCGCCATCCTGACATCGAGCCGTTGATCACTACCCACTGGGCCTGGCCTTCTAGTCATCTTTCTATCCATCTTACCGTCCATTTATCCAATCCACATTCCCTTAACTTGCTGGCAAGAATATTGTGGGAGACCGTATCAAAAGCCTTGCTAAAGTCAAGGTATATCACATCCACTGACTTTCCCATGTCCACCGAGCCAGTTACCTCATCATAGAAGCTAATCAGATTGATCAGACACGACTCGCCCTTTGTGAATCCATGCTGACTATTCCTAATCACTTTCCTCTCATCTAAGTGCCTCAAAATTGATTCCTTAAGGATCCCTTCCATGATTTTTCCAGGAACCGAGGTAAGACTCATCGGCCTATAGTTCCCTGGATTGTCCTTCTTCCCTTTTTTGAAGATGGGCACTACATTTGCCTTTTTCCAATCATCCGGGATTTCTCCTGATCTCCATGACATTTCAAAGATAATAGCCAAAAGCTCCTCAATGACATTTGCCAACTCTTTCAGTACCATCGGATGCATTAAGTCCGGATCCATGGATTTGTGTATGTTTAGCTTTTCTAAAGAGTTCCTAAATTATATTCCAAACCACAAAGAAATTTAACACAGAGAGCTGTGAAGTGCATGTCACATGGTGCAATAGGTAGAGAAATTAAGAACAGCTATAGATCATTTGCCTTTACTGAGAAAAGGGATAAGGCATGAAGTATGACATGATTCTTCTAGTGTGATGTGTTGTCTGTACAGCAAGAGCTAAAGAAAGTCATTGTGCCCAGCTAGCCCTGCCTCACTACACCTGTAGCTAATGCTAGAACTGGAATGGTGGAGAGAAAAGGAGAAAGCATGACTCAGGTTGGGACTGACTAGCAAAGAGGCAGGAGCTAGCCTCTTCCTAAATTGAGGAGAAGTAGCACTAGCCTGCCAGGTAAGGCAGCCAGCAGAGAGAGAGCACTGACTGCTCAGTCCACAGAGATTGTGGGGGGTAGACCTAGGAGCATCCAGCACTTGAAGTATCAGAGTGAACAAACCCAGAGATATTGAGGTGAGGGGTTACTAATTTATGGGTGCTGTGCCTGACAGAGCCTGGCAAGGTATCATCCGAGGGAGAACGTAAGAATGCCCATAGTGGGTCAGACCAAATGTCTGTTAGCACAGTATCCTGTCTTCTGACAGTGGCCAATGCCGGGTGCCCAAGAGGAAATGAGCAGAACAGATAATCATCAAGTAATCCATTCCATTCTCCCATTCCCAAATTCTGACAAACAAAGGTTAGGGACACCATTCTTGCCCATTCTGGCTAATAGTCATTGGTGGACCAATACTCCAGTATTATAATCTTGGACTTCACAACATCCTCTGGCAAGGAGTTCCACAGGTTGACTGTGCATTGTGTGAAGAAACACTTCCTTTTCTCTGCTTTAAACCTGCTACCAGGACAGTGAATTTTTAATCCTTGCTGGCAGGTTGTCCCTGGGATTGATGTACACAAAGCCCTAGGTGGGGACCTGGTGGAAAGGGGGCCTGGGTTCCCTACTCTCTGGTCTTAAAGGCTGAAATAAGCAGGAGGCTGAGAAAAATTCACTCTGACCATTATGCTGCCTAGCCCTTTAAGCCACCAGGTAAATGTGACAAACATTCCATTCCTGAAAGTAATATAATATATGATTAACTAAAAAGCTATGTGCACATTTCAATAAAGGCTAGAGAGGGCCATATAAAGCATGGAAGTTTTCTTAAGAAACCTGTCTTTCTGGAGGAATCTGAGCTAGTCTACTATTGACCAAGGCTGGTAAACCAGCTTCAGGTGGCTAATTGACTGCTAGGTGGTTTAACTGGCAGGTGATTACCTGATCTTTAATAGGAAGGCAGGCAGAACTTATACTGGAAGGGAGTTGCAAGGTTATCAGTTGAGGAAGTTAGGCTCCTGGACAGAATAGGCCCTGTGAGAGAGAAAGAAATTAGTGGGATGAAACTTGTGAAGCAATAAACTCCCTCTATTCTACTGGCTGGTGGAGTCTGTTCTTGCTGCTATGAGGGTGCAGGAATGGGGAAACCCCGACTGCGTCATCACAGAGGCCCATTTCAAACAGTTGATGAGAAGGCAAGAATACCAAAAGAGGTGCTTTTTGTTGTGAACTAGTCACTCTCAGTTTCTATTCAGAGTGGTGTGATAGTGCCAAGTTTGCATAGGAATTGCAGCATGAAACTGCAGAGCTGGACTCTAGGTTTGACATTTCTTTTGTTGAGATATAGCAATTCCTGACTGTGCACGTTACTTCTGGCCACTGCATCTAGCCTCTCTCCACCCCCTACTTCAATAGCTAATGACTATATCCAGGCAGTGCTCTGGTTTTTTCATCCCCTTAGCATGAACACTAAAAAGGAAGTCATGCTAAAATAGCATTCAGGTGCAACACACTACCAAAAGCCATGGCACTAACCAAGCGCACTAATATAATTAATCCCACTCTCTTTCAATTCACCAGTGCTACCAAACTCAGCACAAACACAGAGAACTGCAAATCACACTGGATGAAAGCAATTAGATTACTTATTTCTAGATTTTAGTTTCTCAAATAATGTAGCTTGTTTATATTGAGTTAACATAAAATGAATGAGAAGCAAATAATGAGGTAAACATATTAATTTTTTTCCTTGAACTTTCAGAGGAATGTAGATATCAAGAGAAATGATGTTGCTAATGAACTCTGACAAATATGGTCAATGTAAGAAAACACAAAGGTCAGCATCACTGAAAGCCAGTTGTTGGTATGGTTTCAATTTCTGCTTTTTGCTGCCCAATTAAGGTTAACAATTATGATGGAAGCTTCTTGCTAGAAAAATCAGTTGCAAAATTATCTTGTTCTTACTATCCAGTTTTTTTTCTCCCTTTTCCTTTTTTAAAAGTACTGGACCCCATTTTGATTTCTTCACTTTGCCTTACTTTGGTAAATATTACTCTCACCCTGAATCCTTGTGGAACAAATTTTGATGTTGTTTTGATCATTATTTTGGAATCCAGCCTCAAAATATAAATGAAGAGAAGTCAAGGAAATGAAAACAAATAGTTGCAAAATTCCCAAGAACCTACAAACTTAATTTTCTAGATTTACAGTGAGAAGTTTTTGGTTTGTTTCTGTGGGCAATTTAACTTGATTTATCTTTCCAACCATCGGTGAAGTCTCTTTATATTTTATTTCTTCGTCATGATTTTAGAAGTCTAGAATTGTTGCTTCTCTACATGCTTTTCATAATGAATACATTTCTAGCAAGTTCACTTTTATATGAACCATTTCATAAGCTGTCAGCTTCCCATATGTACATTATTTCTTTTTCTTGTCCTGACTAGTTACATTTAATAATGAATTGATGCATGGAAAAAATGCAGAGCATCTGATAGCTGTGCAACAAAAAATATATCCTCTCACAAATAAAAATGAAGTTGATCAGCCCCCCAACTCCGTGTTTTTGTGTTAGGTGTATATTTAAGTCAATAGTATTTAATCTTTGAGGATGTATGGTTTTTTTCAGTTACAATTGAAATTATTATGAAGAGGACAGTTGAACCCCCATTAAGTCTTATTGATTTGGAATGAGACAGAGGGAGAAATACTGGCCTATTGATAAAATGTTTAGCATACCTGCTGTATGAGAAAAGGTAAAAAAGTTGGGTATATTTAGGCTTGAGAAAATAAGAGGAAGGGCAGTTAACAGCTTCAAATATGTAAAGAGCTGTTATAAAAAGGAAGGTGACCAATGAATCTTCAATCCCACTACTGATAACACAATGGTTAGATAGTAGGAATAACTTTCTGTTAGGGCAGTTAAGCACTGGAATAGGCTTACAGTGGCAGCTGTGGATTCGCTGTCAGCGGAAACTTTTAAAAACAGGTTAGAGACATATCTGTCAGACATGGATGCTGTTTACATGGTTTTGCCTCAGTATGAGGGGCTGGACTAGTTGATCTTACAAAATCCCTTCCAGTCCTACATTTCTAAGATTCTGTGAAGTCGAAGCAAAACTCCCATTAACTTCAAGGCAGCCAAGAGTTTACCCTGTGTTTCCTATCTCTCTCTGTCACTTTTGTAAGTGGGATTTAGGTTCTCAAGTCATCGAGAGATCATTGAAAAATTTACTCTTTATGGGTACTCATGGTTGGGATAACTCTTTCTCTACTTGCACTGAAGTCCATAGCACTTCTTCGCACTACAGTAGGAACAATTAGCACTGTTGAAAATCCCATCCTATATAATCTAAAAGTGGATTTAAATTCTATCACTTCTCTCTCTCTTTTTGTCTCAGATCAATTATAATGTAATTTAAATTCCCATATTGTAATTCTGAATGTAGGAACTGCACTTAATTTTCATAGAATTTTGTTTAGTCTGACTAATCTTTATACTATATAGACAAGAACTATCCAATTACCAAAATAATCCTAAATATACATTGAAATTCAGTCATACAATACAAGATAGAACATCTTCATCAAATACTTATCTAAAGAACCCTTCTTGCTCACTGTCCACCCACCCACCCACAAACACACTTTGTGATTAGCCTAAACTGCTGCTGCTATCAGATCAGATCTGAATGATCTAAATAATATGAAATACTAGAAGGAGAGGAAAGAAATGAAGATAAACACCGTGATAAATACTAATGAACTCAGCAGCATATTGAAGGTGCAGCAATCTGGTCTGCAAGCTGAAAGAAATCTGTTGCTGCATCCTTAGATAAAGTTTTACAAGCTGAAGCAAAACGTCTTTTGTAGATGTTTGTGCTTTTCCTGCTTCAAGGAAAAAGCTTTTAATCAAAACACAGCAATCTTCCCTGCTTGGAACAAATACTGCATCAGAAACAAGAATATATTTAACTTTAGAGAACATTAGCAGTGAAAAACATTGTATGTATGAACAGGCTCTCATTGTAATACCAGGAAGCTGCATCTCTCAGAGTCTGTTTTGTTTGTATTAAAAATAATTTCTCATAAGCTGTGATGTTTTTCTGTCTCAGAAAAGGAAATATTGTATTAATAATGCAGTGTATACATTACAGTCAACTTGAGGTTTAAATTTCAAAATTGCATATATCTTCTTACAAATTGCAACATTGCATTTGAATTTTTAAGCAAAAGCTTTAAATAGCTTCCAAATAATAATCAGGCTAGTAACAGTATTGTAAAAAATGTTAAAAGTGTTCTTTCCCAAACCTCTCAGTGCTTTTCACAATATAAGCACCGTTAAAAAGCAGATAGCTAGTCACTGTAACTGTTGTTAAATACAAAGGAATAAAAAGAGCATAGCTTGTTGTCAGAATTACAGATCGACTATGATTGCAGATAAGTACTGAAATTATGATGTGAAAATGGAAAAAAAACACTTTAATTTCTGTGGGAGGTAAAGTAGGTTGATAGTGAAAAAATAGGAGCAGAACTCTGCAGAGGAAAAAGCAACCTTCCACTAACCTTCCCTTTAGATATTGTAGAGGAAGATATATGTGCAAGCAAGAGATTACAACGTATCTAGAAACCTATTGAATGTCTCATATAATGAAAACAAATTTTAGTTTGCTCTATCGTATAAATTAGATTCACAAAGAGGCCAAAAATTAAAACTAGGATTGATCCTAGAAATAATTCACAAGTAAAACCTTTTATTAGCATAGAGTTTCATTTGTAGATAATTCTGAAAACACGTTAGGTGTTAGTTTTCTTTAAAAAAACCAACAACAACCCACCATTACTCTAGAAATTCAAAGTTAAAGTTATACTAAAGGAGCCCTGGAGGCAACATTGCCATTGAGAGGAGAGTGGAGCCCCTGGTCTCCGGGGGGTGGAGGGGAGGGAGGAATAGGAAGAGGGAAAGGCGGAGCTCCCTATCATCAGGAGGAGGGCAGCAGAGGGACCACTGGAGGGGAGCGCAGAGCCCACTGGGCCATAGTGGGAGTGCTGGGGGACTGCAGAGCCACTGTTAGGAAAGGGCATATAAGTAGCATTAGTGGCTTTCTTTGGAGAGTGCGCTCTGTATTGCTAAATGGTCTATAATGCTCCCCTTACCACCCAGGAGGCTTTCTCTATACAGTGGTTCTCTTTCTCTTTCTAGTGGCCCCAAACCCCTCTCATGTTCTTTCCTGTTGTTACTTTCCTCGTTGTAGTGTTACCCTGGTGGAACCAAACCTAGGATCTTCGAAGTTTAAGAGCATGAGCCTCTACAGCTTGAGCTAAAAGCCAGCTGACTCTCAGCTAAGGCTATAGAAGAAACTCATTCGTACTTTCTGTCTGTAAATGGTCTATGACAGTGAACCATTCCCAGAAGGTGTATGAGTTACAGTAGCATTGGAGCCAGATAGTGTTATATGTTCCACCAGCCATACACAAGCCAATTTTAACAAATACAACAGCAAAGCTCCCATACCTAGGCAAAGGCTGTAGTTGTTTCTAAAACCGACAGAGTAAAACAATTGCAATTGCTTTGCCAAGTCGTTTTGAAACTATGATGAACCAAAACAAAACAAAAAAAAAAACCACAAAACAATAAACACCCCAGCCTACATCTTTGTAATCCCTTGAATATTCTTGTCTGAAAATTTCTAGGATGGCACAAGATCACCCCTTGACATTTTAGGCAGATTAGTTTGGTCTAAGTTAGAAGATTGAGGGCATCATAATTAGGTTTATGATAAATTAGTATTATCCTTAACTATGGAAAATCATATTTCTCTGAATACTTTTATTAATGCTTGTATGCCACTAATATTTTTCAGAATATTAACAAACACTGTAGGCATTACAAATTTTGGTGGTGCAATGAAAATGCATTTATATTCTGTACAATTACCTTTCAAAAACCCATTGTAGTCGTAAAAGAGATTAAAGACTTTTATTTAATCCATGTTTTTGTAAGTGGCTTTTGGTGAAATATTAGCTTTAATTAAAATAATTTATTTACAAACTGTTGCAGATTTCCATTCTGTTTACTTTGCTTATTTAATACTTTTAAATGAGAATATGTTTTTGATTTCTATTAATGTTTTGCTCAGCAAATGAGATGGGCATTTTGCTGTAAATAACACCATAAAGTTGACTTTTTTATTGTGTTGTTTATGCCAATGCTAATGATTCAGGACACAAAGCCTGCAAGATGTATGATGATCTGATCGGTCTTTTGAGTACATACTTTCTCATATGTACCATGTCTAAATACACAGAAGTCATTCCACCTGAATTAGTTATATTATCAAAATTGACCATTATTTAAATATATGTACACGGTCCATATTGTATTTTGGCTTCAGATGAAGAATTCTTAGATTATTTTGACAGCAAAGCTACAATTTTAACCTTTTTGTAGAGAAATTAACAAGATGGCTAGAAGGTAGAGCTGAGTGTTTTCAAAAGGCAATGTTCCTGTCACTTGCAATGTATAGTAACTCTCTGTTAACCTAAAAGCACAGCTAGTTCTATATTTTGGAAAAGCTTAGGTGAGTATTGGTTGGGTGAGTAATAAATTACCCATGCTGATGAGCAATGAAAGGTCTCAGTAACGCAGAAGTGATCATTAATGTTCAGTTAACTATTCTGACATTTAGACAAGCCAAGCACAGGATACAGCACTGACAGGCACTTCAACTTTGTAAATTTGAGGATTAAGGATGACAAATGCAATCAACAGTTCATATTTTTGTCAGTGCTAAATTGGACAAATTTTTACTAGTTAAAATGTATTAAATATTTAAATCTCCAACGTAACTTTGTGCTGAAAACCTCCAATGTAGTTACTTTAAATGAAAAATATTTTATATTCATTTGTAAATTAATTCTTGTTAGTGCTGAGGGAAAAACAAGTTCCATAGAACTGTTATCCAGCCATATGTGAGAGGACTGCAGATGAGTGCTGATGCCAGCGATATCCCCCCACCCTTACCTCCAGAGCGGAGGCAGGGGAGGGGCAATGGAAGGCAGATTGTGACTTTTGTTCTTCACAAGAAGCTTTAATTCATCTGCTAATTGTAGCTCTAGGACTTCGGGAGAAGGGTAGGTCTTTGTAATCCAAGCTGTTGAAAAACTTGTGCACGCGCGGCCTGATCCAAGGTCTTTTGAAGACAACTGAGTCTGTCATTAGGCCTTGAACAATCTTATATTGTACCAATAATTTCTTTTCTGTTCTTTTTTTTTATTGACAAGAAAAAATAGATAGGACAGAATACCCAGCTCTCATTATGACTAACTACATTTGATTTTCATAGGCATTCAACTGTCTGGTAAAATCCCTGTTAACATTTTGTCCCGGAAAATTTACACAGGTAAAGAATGATGTTTATTTCTGCCTTCCTTCCATATTACTTTCTGTTTTACAGTAGCATGTAGAAGCCAATACTCCACCCTGCTAGGCAATGCACAAACATATAGAAAGATGAACCCTGCCCTGAAGATTTTACAGTCTTAGGCTACGTCTACACTGCAGGCTTCTTGTGCAAGAGCATATCCACACTAGAAAAGCACATCACAAAATCGATGCGCTTTTGTGCAAGAGAGTGTTCAGACTGCATGGACGCTCTCTTGAAAGAAAACTCTGGTATCTATTCACAGAATAGCCACCAGAGCACCTGTGCTTTTTTCCATCGGCTCTTTTTGCGCAAAAACCCTCTGTTGCCCATCAACACACATCTTTTTGCGCAAGAACTCTTGCACAAAAAGGAGTTATTCCTCGTAGAAAGAGGAATACTTACACTGCAAAAAGCCCTCTGTTCTTTTGATTTACTGTAAATTTACTTGCGCAAAGACTCACTTGAGGTGTGGACATGCCACAGATTTTTGAGCAAAAACAGTTAGTTTTGTGCAAAAACACCTGTAGGGTAAATGTAGCCTAAGTGTATGTCTAGGTATAATTTTGAGCTTTAGTAAATATGGTAAAAAATATTTCCACATTAACAGAACACAATGTTTTGATCAACCCAAACCATGGGTGAATGAGCTTTTTGGAGGAAGAGAGTACTATTGTTATTTCAATTCACAAAAAAATTAAGATGTCAACTTTTGATCCTGATTTGAGATAGGAAACCTTTTGAAATCTCAATGTACTTTTGTAGAAAAGGACAGTCATTTCCCACCTAGTTTTATCTGCAATTAATAGAACATGTGCAAACTGCTGCTGCAGACTTACCCTGTCCCACTGGAGTCAGTCAGATTCCAAGCAGACACACAATTTTATCTACCTACTATCAAAAAGGGGTGAATTTCAGCCAATAGAAATAACTCAGTAGTTAAAGCCAGCTCCTGAACACCAACCAGTATTAATCTGCATTGCTTCAGTGATTAGAATAGACTACTTTAATATAAACAACTGACAATTTAGCTCTCTGTATTTCATTAGGTAGCCTTGTGTAAGATTAATACATAACTTATTGTATTATATTTGTTTTTATTTATTCACTTATTTTTAAATAGCCAAGAAGACACCAATAGAAGACTTTAAACATTCTAACACTCAGTATATAACAACATAATGCCTGCCACCTTAAACAATCAGACAGAAATTCAGTCAGTGACCTAGGAAAAAAGGGCCCTTTCCAGAATCACAATTTACATTTTTGGAGAGCGCTATTACAGAGTTGTCTATTGCAGAGGTCTAGATTGTCATCAGATTCAGACAATGTGGCTAACCTTATGAAAACAGGAAAAGGATTAAAAGGTTTACAAGTAAGCTGAAAAAGGAAAGCTTTTTATGCAGACATCCGCAACTTTGTTATAATATTCACTTTGGAGGTTACAGATTTTATGCATAGTGTACGAGATATTTGTTAGCCCTCCAGGGATGCGTCTACATAGCATGCTTAGCTTGAAATAAGATAGTCAATTAGAGCTATGCAAATAGCATAGCTTATTTCAAGTTAATTTTAAAGTAGCTTATTTTGTAATTTGGTGCTGTGTAGATGGTGCCAAATTTTGAAATAAACGTTGATTCCAAATTGTCCCTTAATCCTTGTGAAATGAGATTTACAGGGATGTTGGAACAGCAAGCCCATTTCAAAGACATAACTATGTCAAGATACCGGAAGTATCCCGAAATAGCACCTCAGTGTAGATGTATCCAGGATGGGGATAGAGAAGAAAAATGGCTACATTTTGCTTTGTAATGTGCTCTGCAAATTTTTTTGAAAATTCTGCACTCATTGTTTTCAGAGAGGAAAAATTTTGTGACAAGAGAAAAGCTAGGAAACAATCCCTTCCACATACACCCTTCTACATCCCTACCTTTTTTGGTGGAAAGGGATGTTCTTGTTTAGCTTTTATCATTTAACAGTAGAAAAAAAAGTTACTTCAATATTTTAAATCTTTTTCAAAGTAGTCCATTTTAATTAGTAGTCCAGAGGCGGATCAAAGCCCACCAACAGATTTCACACCAAAGCTTCTTTTTTGGTGGGGAATGGAGAGGAGAATATAAAGATAAGACGTATCTCCAGCATTTGCATCTAAACTTCCACAAGATTTTGGAGTCACTGAGGCTATCGCTACACTGCCATTTGTTTGCAGAAGAGAATATGCAAATCACTCTCTCATTTGCATATCTTCGTCCATTTTTTTTGGCAGAAGTGGTTTTGCTGATAAAAAGCCCCATGTAGCCTGGGACATATGTGAGAAAAAACCCTTTTTCGCAAGTTCCCTTATTCCTCAAAAATCAAGGTTTACAGGATCTTGCAAAAAAAGTTTTTTTTTTTTTCCGACAAATGGCCTCGTCTACATGGGGCTTTTTATTGGCAAAATATCTTCCAAAAAAGAATGAGAAGAAGATATGCAAACGAGTGTGATTTGCATAGCCTCTTCTGCAAAAAAAAGGCAGTGTAGCCATAGCCTCAGTGACTCCAAAATCTTGTGGAAGTTTAGATGCAAATGCTGGAGATACGTCTTATCTTTATAGTCTCCTCTCCATTCCCCACCAAAAAAGAAGCTTTGGTGT
The DNA here is from genome assembly GCF_052426305.1 of Pelodiscus sinensis. Taxonomy (NCBI): domain Eukaryota; kingdom Metazoa; phylum Chordata; order Testudines; family Trionychidae; genus Pelodiscus; species Pelodiscus sinensis. Next base: position 47,518,266 of record NC_143059.1, read on the forward strand.
GAAATTTCAGATCCAGTGAAACCAATTGCAAAACTCTCATTAACTTCAGTGGGCCCAGAATTTCATCTGTCATCATTTCACCTTTAATTTAGCAAGATGCAAGTTGGATTGTCTGTTTTCATTTGTAAAATATTTTTGGATGCCTATTAATTTTTTTTCTAATCCTGCTGAGCTGGGGTCTTAAATATGCAAAAAACAATTCTCTTTCTCTTAAACAGAATCTTCAGATGTTCTCATACCACTTTAAGGAAGCTGTGTTTATCTTTCCATGTCTAGTAAAACTATAATAAAACTCTTTCCATTTCATTGTATCTCCAAGAGATATTCTGAAGCATTAGGTAATGTAAAAAAGGATGCTTTTCAAATTACTTTTCAAAGGTCACACAAAATGATAAGTTTAAGTGCTTGTATATGTTCTATAACAGCTGGAAGGACAAGAACACATTCTTGGATATCATTTTATTTCTTAAAATGACATTTCTCTCCACAGATCAAATATTTGTCATGCTACATTTGTGGAAGATCTTATCTCACAATATGAGTTGTAATAATCTGGGATTATGCATTAAAAGGAAGAGGTAAACTCAGTTTGGTACTTCACTTTATTACACATAAAAGTTCTGTAATTTGGCATGTTGGGAGAATAGGGGTGACAGTTAATAACATATTCTGGTTAACTAAGAATTATACTTTGCCAGTGGAATGCCAATTTTCAAAGAATTAGAATACAATAAAATGAACAAAGTGTAAAGTAGAATACAGGTATTCTCCAATCCAGTAGTCAGGCTGTAGAGTAGAGAGTTTGGTTTCTTGAAGCACTTAGGTGTTATGCACAGGGACAGCTTTCTACACAGTAGGTTTTATCCTGTGGTCAATGCCTGGAGTATACCCAGATCATTAGAAATACCTTTAATACTACAAGAATCCTGAATATAATTTAATCTTTCTTTGATTATTGAGAGGGCCCTTCAGGATCTTGCAGTGCTTCAGGGTCATCATGGTGGGCAGCAGGTAACAGGCAGGGGAAGACTAACATTACCCAAACTGCTTGTCTTGCCTGCCCACACTCCTGCTTCCCACCTTGCTCTGCTGCTGGGGATCCTAGACCAGTGGTGCCATAATCCGGAAGAGGAGGTGGAAGGGGACCAGTGGTCATAGCCTTCTGCTTCCCTTCTTCCCCACAGAGGTCCCAGCCCCAGCTAGGCCAGTGCTGAGAGCTGCAGCAACTTTCCATCAGCCTGGGTTGGGATTGGGGATTTGAGAGCAGCCTCCCACCATGCTCCCCTTCTCCCAGGCTGCACAAGCAAGAGGAGGGTCTGCAATTCTATGATAGCTCTCTCAGCTGGCCACCTAGCTTCAGTTGGAGGCGGGACCTTGGAGCAACAGCCATGCATGGGCAGCTGTGAAGAAGCGTGGAGTCGTGGATCTTCTTCCAGCCCTGGATGGGTGAGGAGCCCAGGAGCTGGGGAACATGGGACACAAGCTATTCTCACCCCTACACATGCCAGTCACGTGGAGAGTCCCGCAAAGCTGCCTGCCCTCCTCTTATCATGGCTGGGCTGTGGCTCCAAGCCTCTCCCCTCAGCCAGAACCAGATTAGGAAGAGCTACACAGGAAGGTATGAGGGATTTGTGTCCTTCCACCTGCCTTGGGTGATAGGCTCTGGGACATGGGCAGGGGACTGCTTGCTTTCACCTCTATCTCTGCACCCCCAATTTTGGGAGGGCTCCAGTGCCCATGGCCCAAAATGGGACTATGGGGTCCAGCCTGCAACCAGGGACTCCAGGCAGCTGGAACTGGTGCATATGTCACCCACACAACTGGTCCTTCAGGGCAGGGCCATGCTAACTGCCCAAGCACTGCAGTCTGTGCTCAGCTGCCTGCCCACCTGTCTGCTACTGGGCACTCCTAGACTGGAGGGAAGGTGCTTTGGGTTCCAGCAGGAGAAGTGGGAAATGAGGGCAGGAGGGGCCAGGTTAGCCCTCTCAAGCCTTTGGTTCACCTGCTGCCCACAGTCAACATCCATTATCACTAAAGATAGAGAAGGTGTAAGAGATTGGGCTGAATCTGTAATGACCTCTATGACACACTCTGGAAACAGCTTTTTTTTTTTAATAAATCCCTTGCTTCCTTGTCTTCTGACTCTTTTGCATAAAAGTAGAGTGCAAAGTATGCAACTGCATAATGTGCTGGGCAGTATATTAGCCCTAGATACTAGACTGAGGATTTGTATTGGAAGATATCAGAAATGCTGGTTAATTGAGTACAGGATAACAGCACTTTTACTGTATTTTATTAGTTCAGATCTTCAGCTGAGGTATAGATTGCATAAACAAAATGCCTGGGGACGTCTGGATTACAAAGGATGTGGAAGTCTCCACTGGCCAGAATGCAAGCTATTTACACCTATGTGTTGAAGGGATACAGCTCTTCCAAATCAGAATGCTTGTGTTCCACATAATGCAAAGGACTAAACAAGCACTGCCAAGAGAAAAACTGGGCCTCCATGTCAGCAAAGCCCAGGAGAGCAGTTACTTCTGCTACTGCTCTCTAATATGATGACCCCACTCAGACCAGTGCAAATACATTCATTCAATTGATAGATATTTCAATTTCCTCATGACTCTAATGGTGGAAGCCAACAGTTTTGCACATGCTTTAAATTCTATAAATGACCCTTTATTCTGGCTGCATGTAGCAAGGAACCAGCTGAATATACATTATTTATCTGAAACAGACTTTGCTGCTATCGTGAATAATAGCAATTAAAAACTTGGGCACCTGTTCACAGTGTGTTGTGTAGACTTAGTGACAGTCCTTGGTGCCTGACACCCATGGAACAACAAATGAGTGGCTCGTATTATAAAAGCAAATACGTTAGCCCCACCTTCAAAGTTAAAAGTAATGACAATCACCTTTGTTTGAAGTTATCCATTTTATGACATTCCCTAGCTGGAATAATTTATAAAGAGAACTTAATAGACCTGTTAACCACCTTCAAGGGTACGCCATATAAAATATGCAAAGTGCTAGTTCTGTACTTATTGGATGACATTTTTAATGAAAACTCTATTGAAATATGTACATATAAACCCAATTCGCTGTGCACATGATTTGTCTTATGTTACCACAGCTAACTCAGGGTTGATTTACTACAATGCAGTAGCAGAGCCAGGGGACAGTGGCTCATTGGTGATACCATCTTCAGTTAAACCTATTGGCTCGTATAACACCTGCTGCACCTCTGCTCCTGCACTGCAGCCCTAATTCCAATCTGGTGCAGAGGGAAAGTTTGGACAAGGAAGGGCTGGAGATTAGGCCTTCTCCAACTCACTGGCAGTAACAATTCTTGTCCCATTGGGCTGAATCCAGATTCCTACTCTGGATGTAGCAACTTAGTGCACAGTTTTGCGGAGTTACTCACATTTAGCTTGGCTGCCCTTCCATTGGCCCACTGAGATTTCACTATGTGGTGGTGCAATATAGTGCCTGGTGTCCCAACGCCATATGATCCCAGGTATCATAGCACAATGCTGGAGAAGGGAGACAAGAACAGCCCCAAAAACAACCAAGGTTGACTGGATGATTGTGGGGCTGATTTGCTCTTTAGCCCCTGGGAAAACTGGTGCCATTCTCCTCCTTTTGCCAGTTCCTAACATGCTGGAAAAGGCATCAGGAATACAATATGTCCCAGAAGTGTAGGGAGTTGCCACCTTCCTCCCTGTCCACCACTAATCAAACGGAGACAAGAGTTTGCTCTATTTCCTCCTCCTTCTGTATGCTGATGCTTCACATTATCAATTTCCTTCCCTGAATTACTAGATAATTACCAAAACAAAATACAGGACTATGTAGCACTTTAAAGACTAACCAGATGGTTTATTAGATGATGAGCTTTCGTGGGCCAGACCCACTTCCTCAGATCAAATAGTGGAAGAAAATAGTCACAGCCATATATACCAAAGGATACAATTAAAAAAAAGTGAGCACATATGAAAAAGACAAATCACATTTCAGAACAGAAGAGGGGTGCGGGGGGGGGGGGGGCGGAGGAAGGTGAATGCCTGTGAGTTAATAGTATTAGAGGTGATAATTAGGGAAGCTATCTTTGTAATGGCTAAGATAGCTGGAGTCTTTGTTTAGGCCTCCGCGGAGAGTGTCGAATTTTAGCATGAATTTTAGCATGAATTTCATGCTAAAATTCGACACTCTCCGCGGAGGCCTGAACAAAGACTCCAGCTATCTTACCCATTACAAAGATAGCTTCCCTAATTATCACCTCTAACACTATTAACTCACAGACATCTACCCTTCCCCACCTCTAATATCATTAACTCACAGGCATTCACCTTCCTTCCCCCCCCCCCCCCCGCATTCCCCCTTCTGTTCTGAAATGTGATTTGTCTTTTTCATATGTGTTCACTTTTTTTTAATTGTATCCTTTGGTATATATGGCTGTGACTATTTTCTTCCACTATTTGATCTGAGGAAGTGGGTCTGGCCCACAAAAGCTCATCATCTAATAAACCATCTTGTTAGTCTTTAAAGTGCTACATAGTCCTGTATTTTGTTTTAGCTACACCAGACTAAGACGGCTACATTTCTATCACTAATTACCAGTAATAGCTGGGTCACTGAAAACAAGCAGAACACAATTGCTTCTGTGATGCTTCTTTATCAAATGGTAGTTCCACTTGGAGTTAGTATACAAGGGGCAAAGCTGTCTCATGTGATTGTATTGTGCTCTCTCTTCCTTGCTGCAATATTGGTAGCAATGTTGACACTACTATGCTAGAGTGTAATTTCAGTGACTAAAAAAACACAGTAAAAGAATTGATATTTCAACTCCAGATTGGTTATTAAGTAACTTAACCTCAAGACGGAACCTAGTATATAAATGTAAATGGAGAACTCAGTGGCTGTGTCTAGACAGGCAAGTTTTTCTGCTAAAGCAGCTGCTTTTGCGGAAAAACTTGCCAGCTGTCTACACTGGCCGCTTGAATTTCCTCAAGAACACTGACTTCCTACTGTCTGAAATCAATGCTTCTTGCGGAAATACTATGCTGCTCCTGTTCGGGCAAAAGTCCTTTTGCGCAAAGCTTTTGCACAAAAGGGCCAGTGTAGACAGCTCAGATTTGTTTTGCAGAAAAAAGCCCCGATCACGAAAATGGTGATCGGGGTTTTTTTGTGCAAAAGCGCATCTAGATTGGCACGGGCACTTTGCCGCAAAAAGTGCTTTTGCGGAAAAGCATCCATGCCAATCCAGACGCTCTTTTTCACAAATGCTTTTAACGGAAAACTTTTCTGTTAAAAGCATTTGCGGAAAATCATGCCAGTCTAGACGTACCCAGTGTGTCACTGAGCCCCTTATAAATGGGCTTGGATTCAGCTAGATAGCTCCAGCTCAGTTCTCTGGCTCTCTCTCTGTGTTGATACAGATGTGGAGGCAGACAGAAAAAAGTTAAAGGGTGTGATGCATATGCAGCTGGACTCCTTTAACTATCAGGCCCAGCTGTTGGGTATAACAGAAGAAGGGAGGGACTAGTAGCACTCTGGTAAATGAGAGACTAGGTTTAAGAAAGGATGAAATCTGTGCTTTTCCTTGATTCCTACTAGGGGAGATATTTTATTTTAATAGAATCGGTTTTGTAGATGGAGGTGTGTTGGAGATATTACTGTAACTTGGGAAAGAGAATAGATGTTTGTTCTGGACTACTTATCAAACAGCACTTAAATCAACAGCTTCTCAGTCTCTCATGGGCTGCAGGCTTCTTGCGCAAGAACAACCATTCTTGCGCAAAAACTTGCAGAGCGTCTACACTGCATATACGTTCTTGCACAAGTAAATTTACCATAAAGCGTCGGAACAGAGGGCTTCTTGCACAAGAGTTATTCCTCTCCCCACAAGGAATAAGCCCTCTTGAGCAAGAGCTCTTGGACGAGCAACAGGTGTTTCTTGCAAAAGAAACATCTATGGCTAAAATGGCTATCAGAGCACATCTCTTGCGCAAAAGCACATGGCAGTGTGGGCACACTCTTGAACAAGACCTTTTGTGCAAAAACTCTTGCGCAAAACAGTTCTTGTGCAAGAAGCCTGCAGTGTTGATGTAGCTATGGGTTTTTGGCTGTTCACCTCTAGGGAACAAAGATAATGTATCCTCTGACATGCACTCTTAATTTTCAACTCACTCTTTGATCTGAATCAGTTTGATTTTTCTAGAGGTTTTCTTGAAAATTTTCCAGTAAACCTGCACTTATAAAAGTGAATATGCTAATTTGTAGGACAAATCCACTACTACATTCCCACGCTGATCAGGTATTGTAACAGAGTTCATTGAATAATGTAGGTATGTTAAATAGTGATAAATAAATAAATATTGTGGGATTCAGCTATTTGTAACTAAAGTATTTGAGTATTCATGAAACAACTCATATCTACTATTTTCCATTCATTATCTGTGAGGTATTTTCATTTATGAAATCACAGAGTACACATAATAGCAAGAAATGATCAAATAGTCTGGTAATAATAGAAGAAATTGGTTTAGGTGGAGCAAGGAAAACTTGTTAGATATTAAGAAAAAACTTTCTAACAAGAAATAATTAAGGACTGAAACTGGTTACCTAGCAAGACTGCAGAATTTCCATCACTGGAGGTATTTTTAACAACAGGTTACACAAACATCTGTGAAGGAATATCTAGATATACTGAATCCTGCCTCAGAGCAGGGAATGGACTAGATTGACTTTAAGAGGTCCCTTCCAGACCTACATGCCTTAAAGCACATGGTCTTAAAGTATTTCTCCAAAATATTTAGTAGATACTTTCAAATGCTGAATATGCTCACAGCTAACAGGACTAGTATATGAATGATTGGTAAATTCAAAGACAGCAAGATTTTTCTGTTTGATTAATATAATTTAACTAGCTCTAAAATATGTTTCTTCTAAAGTTAATATTTCTCCTTGTTACTATCCAGAGCAATCCTGGGTACTTCATTCTCCTATTTCAAGGATATTTTCATTCCAGAATTTCAGCCCTAAAGTCTATCTCCCTCCCCTTTTACTAAACATAGTGTATGCCACTTCATTGTAAAAGGCCCCCATAAGCCAGAGAGGTCATTTTTATTAGTAGCATCTGGTAGTGGGGCAGAAAAGGGCATCATCTATTGGCTTCTAGAACTCTCATTCAGTGACAGCCCATATGCCAGCTCCTAGCCTCTAGCAGAAGTAATGCTATAGCTGTCACAGACAGACTGAGTAAGCCCCTGAGAAAAGCTAGAAAGGAACAGCAATCGCTTTATTACAGTGGCAAGCAAGTGAGTGGATCATAACTCTCTGGCAGTAATTGGTAACTCAGGATACAGTTACCGGTCAATAAAAATACATGAGTAAAAAAAAGAGCTATTTTTGAAGGCATGCTCTAACAGACACCCAATCAACTTTTGAAGTGAAGCTCACAATATTTAATTAAGTTGGGAGGAATGTAAAAGTCTCATTCTTCTGTATTCAGTAACCTAGCAGGAAAAGGGAATGCAAGCAGGCGAGCCCTTCAAAGCGGCAGCTTTTGTGAGTGTATCATGGGAGCCAGAAGCTGAGCCAGGTGCCCATTCTCATTAGCATATTATACAGACTTGTGCATGTACAAAAGACAAGTAAGCTCCTCAGGCCATGGTCATGACAGGACTGAGCTGATGGAAGCAGAAAAGCACATTCTCCCTATGTAGCAAGACTAAGCAGATTGTTTGTTTTAAACTCTTTCTCTGCCCCCTTTAATATCAAAAGAGTTATCAAAGCTAAAAGCAAATTGATTTGTTCTATATTTAGCCAATCACAAATGTACTTCTCACAAAAAGCTTTCTGAATTTTTTCTTTTTTCTGTTAAACAGATAATTGCTAATGAGAGCACCATTGGCAAAATGATTACTTGAAAATTAGTGCAAAACTACACTCTGAATATTGTACACCCTTTAGACATCTCTTCCTGGGCATCCAGAAACAGAAGTATCCAATTTACCTGTTATTTTAAAAATCAGCACCTACAGGTTTTAACCTACTATGCATAGTTTTCCTATAAAATTATCTTAAGTGTTTATATTTAGCAAAGTATTGCATAAGCAAAGGTAACTCTGTTGCCAGTGCTATAAAATGGAGTCTATAATAGTGTGATATAGCCACAAGTTAACTGGATTTTTCTGGAATACTAAGGAAAAAGCCCTCATGTTTAAGAACTATTTTGTTTGTATGATTGCAGAAATAATAATCTTGCTTACTGCCTATTGGCTAAGTACCAACATCATGTTCTATAACAAATAAGTAGTGGGGAAAGGCAAAATCACAGCATTATGTTCACTTGTACACCTGATGGGAGACCTTGTACAACACATTAGCTACTCAAACAATCAGTCCTTCATCCTCAAACTATCTAGAATATTTGTATAGGAAAAGACTGTAGCAGCTCTAAGAGGCATATCATGTTTAAAACAAAGTCACACTCAAATATCCAAGTGGTTGGGGTTCCGAAAATAAGCCTACAAATGATTTTTTTTTTTTTTGGCTCTTGCTATAGCAGCAAGGCAGTCCACAGAGGAGTTATACCCTATTTATAAAGTTCAAGGTCTTTAATAAAAATTTCAGCCGTTGAAACGTTAGGTTTGCCACTAAACTGGTTCATTCATTTGTAACAACAACTTCAGATGCTGTAATCCCTTCAGAAAGGATAAAAAACATATATCCAGGTATATTCTGCATCTTTTGTTGTCTAGCTATTTAGTTTTTCAGTACAACTGCCATGATGAAATAAACACTCTCATATGTCAGATTTCCTGTCCTCCAGAAGGGAAAAGACAAAATATGTTAAGATCAAGGCAGACGCATATGCCAAACTGCAAGTCAGTCTTAAACCATTTCATAAGGTAGCCACAAGACACATGTATAATATATTAACTTGTGAGTACAGTCTTGTCAGTGTAATGCAGTTGAAAATGAATACTAATGCACTGGGAATCATATGATTTAACCAAGGGTAACAGGAACATTGACATTACCTCTATCATTTTTCTCAGCAGAAGTGTTCCTAAACTATTAGATAAGGCAGTGTATGATGAAGCATTTAGCACAATGCAGCAAAACAAGTATACAGGACCCAGTGCACTGAAGTGATGAGCTGAGCAAAAGACATGCTTATATTTATTTGGTAGTGCTTTCCAGAGTCAGCACAATGTCTTGATTCTCACATTGCTAATGACACCCTTAGTCCTGTTACCTTGGTCGATGTATTTATTGTTAGCATAGGAAGGGGCTATATGAAGTCTGGGAAAAGATCTGCTATTGTTTCTTGGGGCAGACTCCTGAAGTACGTTTACATTGTGGGGTTTTTCTGTGATACTGGTGGTATCCCGGAAAAACTCCGCCACATCCAGGGAATGCGTTTGCTTTTCCGCATTTTTTTTAGGAAGTACAAAAGCGTCTTTCGGAAGCCCTGTTTTCCTCATTCCATGAGGAAGAAGGCATCTTCTGAAAGAGGGGGATTTTCCAAAATTTGGCCCAATAAATTTTGGAAAAGCCTCTTCCGAAAAAAAATCAGAAAAAGGTACGCAAAATGTGTAGCGTAGCTTTTTCTTGAAAAAAAAAAAGCTGTAGTGTAGACTTAGCCTCAGTATTATCCTGGGCATTTTCAGGTTCCCAGTTGGCCAGGACTAGCACTAGAAAAGCTAAATTTCAGTACTATCTGTCCTCTAGAAAGCCTAGTTTTCCTCAGTATGGAAAGGGGCAAATTATGGCTCCAGCTAGTATGAATGCAGCCTCATCTGTTTTGAACAGATGATATACTGAAGATATAATAAAATACAACATTTTAAACAAATAAGCCTGGAGGCTTCAATGCAAATTTGAATTCAGTATTAACTATAGTATCATTATTGTTAATCTGTGATAACTTGTAATCGTTGTATGAATCTTTAATATTAATATGAATATTCAAAATCTATGCTAGTTCAATCTAACAGGCTCTGTGAAACTGCAAGTTTGGTAGTCTTTGGAAGGCATCCTGCTGAGCAGGAATTTCCCTTGGGGCAAAATTCCCTTGGATGCTGAATTACTTTGGCATGTGTTCATATCTCCCTTCTCAGCCACAATTAAGCACACCTTGGCTTCAAACTGGCATATAAATGTTGAAGTTTCATGCATCAAAGAAAATAATTTTGATTCCAAGAGTAATCATTCTACCATAATTGCGTTAGGAATTGGATATGACTGATATTAACCTAGACATCCAGCTCACATGAATGAATTGGGTCAAATTTTCACATCCCAAATACAGAAAATAGTATTCCACAAATGACTGTCTTCTGCAAATCCTCAGAAGGGCAACCCCAACAAACAGACTTTTTGATCACACCACATTCCTTGATCTCAAAATTGAAATACTAAGATACTCCTTTATTACTGATGGTAAAATAGGCTGAGATTCTCAAAGGGTCCTAAGAGTTTTATATATGCAGTTCCTGTGGATCTCAGGAAATCCCAGTCAGAATGTTATGAAGTGGATGGATATTGCTCAATGCCTACTTAGAAAAGAGGGGAAAAAAACTTTGATCAGGACCATTATAGTTCTTCACCCAATTCATCAGTTTAAGGTTTAATAGATTAGCATGAGTTCCTTGGGTGAGAATTACAGGCCAGTTGGGAGCAGATATCTTTTTGCCTCAAAGAATGGGAAGGAGCAACCAACCACACACAGAGAGAATGCAAGATCATTTTTTATCCAGTGGATATAGTATACTCAGATTTCTAGAAAGCCTTTAAAAAAGTCCCTCACCAAAGGCTCTTAAGTAAAGTAAGTTGTCATGGGATAAGAGGGAAGGTCCTTTCATGGACTGATAACTGGTTAAAAGACTGGAAACAAAGGGTAGGAATAAATGGTATGTTTTCGGAGTAGAGAGAAGTAACTAGTGGGGTCCCCCAACGATCTGTCCTGGGACCCATCCTATTCAACTTATTTATAAATGATCTAGAGATAGGGGTAAACAGTGAGATGGCAAAATTTGCAGATGATACCAAACTGCTCAAGATAGTTAAGTCCAAAGCAGACTGTGAAGAGCTTCAAAAAAGATCTCACCAAACTAAGTGATTGGGCAACAAAATGGCAAATGAAGTTTAATGTTGATAAATGTAAAGTAATGCACACTGGAAAAAAAATCCCAACTATACACACAATATGATGAGGACTAATTTGACTACAACTACTCAAGAGAAAGCTCTTGGAATCATTGTGGATAGTTCTCTGAAAACATCCAATCAGTGTGCAGCAGAAATCAAAAAAGCAAATAGAATGTTAGGGGCCATTAAAAAAGGAATAGAGAATAAGACAGAAAATATCTTATTGCCTCTATATAAAACCATGGTTTGAATACTATGTACAGATGTGGTCGCCTCATCTCAAAAAAGATATATTGGCATTGGAAAAGGTTCAGAAAGGGGCAGTAAAAATTATTAGGCTTTCGAACGGGTCCCATATGAAGAGAGATTAACAAGACTTGGACTTTTCAGATTAGAAAAGAGGAGCCTAAGGGGCAATATGATAGATATCTATAAAATCATGACTGGTATGGAAAAAGTGAATAAGGAAAAGTTATTTACTTATTCTCACAATATAAGAACTAGGGGTCACCAAATGAAATTAATAGGCAGCAGGTTTAAAACAAACAAAAGGAAGTTTTTCTTCACTCAGCACATAGTCAACCTGTCGAACTCCTTGTCAGAGGATGCGGTGAATGCTAGAACTTTAACAGGGCTCAGAAAAGAGCTAGATAGATTTCATGGAGGTTAGATCCATCAATGGCTATTAGCCAGGATGGGTGGGAATGGTGTCCCTAGCCTCTGTTTCTGTGGAGGTGGGTTACAGAGGAGGGATCATACGAGGATTACTGATTGTGATCCCTCCCTCTGGGGCATATGGTATTGGCCATTGTCGGCAGACAGGATACTGGGCTAGATGGACGTTTGGTCTGACCCAGTATGACCGTGCTTAATTTCTTATCCTACATTAAAACTCACTTTCTGGATTCAGAGAGTTGAGAGATTCAGCTTTTAAGTGGTTTAGCTTCTTAGACATGAAGTCTGGGGGAGGGGTGCTACAGAAGCCCATGTTCTGCTAGACTGAGGAAGTTGGGAAATATATCTCTAAATCAAAATGATGATTTTCATATACTTTCAATTCAGAGTTATTGCTGTACCACCCTTTCCATGGTATTTAATGATGAGAGGAGTTTGTGGTCATTAACTAGATAATAAGAACTCTGGAAGAGGGAGTCAAGAAAATCTTTTTATCTGCACCTGAGTTTAATGTCCTCATTTAGTTTCAGCCTAGGGCTGATTCTCTTCTGCACCAGAGTCTAGCTTGGCACAGGAATAGAGATGTTAAAGATCGGATCTGTCTCCTGGATTCTGAGGACCAGCTTTAGCTTGCATTCAACTTTTGTCATTCAGCTGTAATTTGTGCTACTAACTTAAAGCCCTTAGCTCCAATAGCAGTGGGGGCACAGATGTGTGACAGTACATTTCATATTCTTTATTGGGGATAGAGTCATAATTCAAAATGAACTGGAGAAATGGTCTGAGGTAAGTAGGATGAAATTGAATAAGGATAAATGCAAAGTACTCCACTTAGGGAGGAACAATCAGTTTCACATATACAGAATGGGAAGCGACTGTCTAAGACAGGGATACGCAACACATGACCCACGTGTAGGAGCCAAAAAAAAGTGGTATATATAATAGTGTGTTGATATGTATATTAGTAGTTAAATTCCTGGACTGTTATTGCTCATTAATATTGTTGTCATATGGGTGGAAATTGGGTAAATATAGCATGTTATTAATATCAGCAGAACTGACTTAAATGAGACCTATGCATTGTGTAGTCTTGACTTAAACTTTATATTCATACCCATCAGTGTAAAATACAAATATATGTAAATACCTTCTATCTATTTGCATGTATATGCAACCACACTTAGGTTGCGACCCTCGGCTTATACTGTGAGTATCATTGCGGTTCCTGAGGCTTCCAAAGTTGAGTAGCCCTAGGAGGGAGTACTGCAGAAAAGGATTTAGGAGTCATAGAGGACCACAAGCTGAATAATAATCAACAGTGCGACACTGTTGCAAAAAAAAGCAAACATGATTCTGGGATGCATTAACAGGAGTGTTGTGAGCAAGACTCAATAAGTCATTCTTCCAATCAACTTTGCCCTGATTAGGCCTCAGTTGGAGTATTGTGTCCAGTTCTGGGCACCACATTTCAAGAAAGATGTGGAGAAATTGGAGAAGGTCCAGAGAAGAACAACAAATATTATTAAAGTTCTAGAAAACATGACCTGTGAGAGAAGACTGAAATAATTAGGTTTGTTTAACTTAGAAAAGAGACGACTAAGGGGGGGACACGATAGCAGTTTTCAAATATCTAAAAGGGTCATACAAGGAGGAGGGAGAATAATTCTTCTCCTTGGCCTCTGCTGATAAAACAAGAAGCAATGGACTTAAACTCCAGCAAGGTAGATTTAGATTGAACATTCGGAAAAACTTCCTGTCAAAGTGGTTGAACACTGGAATAAATTGCCTAGGGAGATTGTGAAATCTCCATCACTGGAGATATTTAAGAGCAGGTTAGATAGACATCTGTCGGGGATGGTCCAGATGGCTTGGTTCTGCCGTGAGGGCAGGGCATTGGACTTGATGACCTCTCGAAGTCCCTTCCAATCCTAGTATTCTATGAAAATATGCTTATGATATGGAAGTGACATACCTGGATGTCCTTTATGCAAGATGGCTATCATTGGAAAGATTATGATTTACTGAATGTGATTATCCAATTTGTATGCCTGTATTGCATCTGAAGTTTAGAATATTCACATCTGAAATACACATCTGTATTTCAAATGTGCTACTTTAGAAGTCAACCACCACTAGCCCTTCAGGTACAACAATGAAAAGGCCAGACAGAGCTGATGGCCCATTAGCCACAGCAAAGGTCTGTAAAGGAGTTTAGTCCTCCTATGGAAACTCCAGTCAGCCAGCAAGTAATGGCTGCCATAGCTCTGCAGAGTCAGGGCTCCAATCATCTAATATTGGACACTCCTCTTCTCTGTTTGGAATACCAGTGTTTTTCTTCTGGAGAACATGGGGGCCCCACCTTACACACAACTATATATAAGCTAGGGACTGGCATTATCAAGGTTCTCCTCTGCCTGTATTTCTACCCAACGAGACGCTGAAACACAACTGAAAACAAGAACTGAACCTGTAGGAGAAGAGTTGGGTCCATGCAGCTTCTGAGTAATAATACCTGAGCTCTCAAGCTGCATTCCAGTGAAGCTGCCTTCCAAGACTTTCAGTAATCTGCCAGCAACAATATTTAGGGTGAGGAATTACTATTTCTAACTAGTTTCTTTAGTGAATCAAGCTGAGCTTGCATGCTTTTTTTGCTTAGTAATTTGCTTTGTTCTGTTTCCTGCCTCTTTAGCCATTTAAAATCTACCCCTTTGTAGCTAATAACAAGAAACACGTTTTTTTAATATAACCCTGTTTGTACAATTCATTATTTGCAGCGGGAGGAGTAAAAGGCTGTGCATACCTTCCTCCACATTGAGAGAGGAGGTAGATTTCATAGTATATCTTTGGTCTGCATTCCGAGGGAGGTGTACACATGAGTGCTGGGGCAAGTCCCTGAAGATGAATCACAGTGTCGATCATTCTGCAGTTGGGTGTGATCCTGCGTCTGTGAGTGTTGGAGGAGGCGTAAGACACTGGCTCAGCAAGACAGTGTGTCCAGGCTGCCACAAGAGGCAGGCTCAGTGATATCTCAGCACATTAGGTAGCATCCTCAGGGGGCAGCCTGTCACAAGATGTATCAGAACTGAGTTTTGCCAGGCCGCTTTCTCAGATCTCCCTGCCTCTACATGCTCTCTTCTGCTTGCAACATGCAATTTATGCTGAGTGAGGGTGGGACACAGGGTGGGACACACATCTGGCATCTGTGCACTAACGGGGAAAATATCTCCTACAGGGAATTTTTTTCTAGTGATGTGTGGACAGATCCTGACCACTTTGTGCCTCCTGAATTGTGCAATGGGACTGGCTCTCAATAGGCAATCTGTCTCATAGTTATTTCAATATTTCTTTTTACTTTTCAATTATTGTAGCATGTTTCTTAACAGAACATTTACATTTTTTAAATTTAGGATTTCAGCTACCTTCAAATTATGTCTGCAATAAAATATTTTTGTTCAGTAAAATACAGTTTATAAAATAATAAAATGAATGAAACAATGATTATTTTTCCGCTCCCTCCTGCAGTAGTAGAATCACAGCAGCTCAGTTAACTATTAAAAGAATCAGGTGTCAAGCTTTGAAAGCTATTCTTAAGGGAGTTCATGTAATTCTTGGCTTCACAGACAGCTGTTCATACAGCCAGTGTTATCTCTGGATCAATAGCATGACTGCAGCAGGATATTGGCTGGGATACTGTGTCCCTAGAGTTAGACAAGGTTTGAATTTTTTTCCTGATTCATTTGACTACCATAAATATGTAGGCAAATAATTACCTTTATGAATGTAATGAGTAATCTCTAGATTAGGTTTTTACAGGAACACAAAACTTTGATATTTCATTAAATAAATCCACACATCAATTTACAGACCTCACACCTCAGCATGCGGATCAATTGTGCTTCACTTATCTTTGTATAATCTCTCTTTCTCCCTTTATTGTTGAGTTTGTAAAGTAGTGTTTTTTGTTAGTCTCTAAAGGTACTGCAGAACCATTTGATGGTTTTTTAGTTTAATCATCAGTAGTTTACCATTCCATCAGACATTTCTGAATTATTCTGTGACTACCTTCAGTAATTTTTATAAATGAATTATTATTGAACAGATTTCTGAGTAATAATTTTCTATTCCAGAGAAATTATTTCACTATGATTTGTCATAATATATGGTATTGCTACTCTTAATTTTGATGAGTGTTCATGTTCAACTAATTTTGTCATCTGTACTCAGAAAAATGAATTTAAAATATTTTCTGTAAATATTCACGTCAAAAGCTCTATATTTGCTTCCTGTAAACAACCATATCTGTAAGACTTAGTCATACACATATTCTTAAAAAAGAACTCAAGAGGGACATATCATTGGCCAAAGAAAATTCATTTAAAAATTCAGGAAAATTGTCAATTTTAATGTGCATATTGTTAGTACTCATTCACTCAGATCTAACAACTCTAGTGAACTTTCTTACACATCGTTAATTAGGAGTGAATATGAGGTGAGTGCTTTTCTTTGCAAAGTTTCCTGAAAGTGAAAAGAGCTTGAGGTGTCAAAGAAAATCTCTAATTATTTTTGAATAGGGTTATATTCTGTGAACGTAACCAAGTGTAAAGTCAATTATCATTGTTCAACAATATGAACAGAGATATATTGTAAGATAATTATATCTATCTTTGTTATTGCAGTGGCCCCCCCATAACCATTGTATCAGAGTGTCTTGTATTTATGCTCACAACAACCCTGTGGAGATACAGAAGTGATTTTTCACTCCATTTTGCAAATGGGAACTGAGGCTCAGAGAGGCCAAGCGACTTGCCTTAAGTTACACAAAAAGTCTGTGGCACACCAGGAACAGAATCTGCTTTTCATCAGTTCTAAATCAACACTCTAACAGTTGACTCATCCTCCCTTTATATACTACTATCTGTTTATTTAATTTTATTTTACTTTTCCATTCTTTTCTTCATATGCACATCAGCTCAAAATGTCTGGATGCCCTAGACAGCTAATTTGCTGGCACCTCTCCTCAGACCCTGTGCTACTAGCACTCCTAGCTATCTTTGAGACACCACTGACTTCTGGAGGAAACTACAGTGCATCAGTAATCTTCCTAAAAACACCATTCTGGCTACCATGAACACAGAAGCTCTTTATACCAACATTCCACATGAGGATGGACTATAAGCTTTCTGGGATACTATCCCCGGTGACGCCACAGCCACACCTGGTGGTTGAGCTATGTGACTTTGTCCTCACCCACACATATTTCCAATAAGGGGACAATTTATACCTTCTAGTTGGTGGCACTGCTATGGCCAGCCACATGGCCCCACAATATGCCAACATTTTTATACTGATCTCGAACAAAATTTCCTCAGCTCTCAACTCCTATCATCTTTCCTCTACTTACCATTGATGACATCTTCATCATATGGACCCACAGAAAGGAGACCCTTGAAGAATTCCACAGGGATTTCAACAATTTCCACAAAACTGTCAACCTCAGCCTGGACTAGTCCACACATAAATAATGGTCACATAAAGAGTTCCCTATACTGGAAACCTACTGACTGCTATACTTACCTACATGCCTCTAGGTTACATCCCAGACACATCACACAATCCATTGTCTACAGCCAAGCCCTAAGATATAACCGGATTTGCTCCAATCCCACAGACAGAGATAAACTCCTACAAGATCTTTACCAAGCATTCTTAAAACTTAAATACCCACCTGGGGAAGTGAGGAAACAGATTGACAGAGACAGGCAAGTATCCAGAAGTCAACTCCTTCAAGACCCAACAAGGAAAATAATAGAACAAGGAAAATAAGGTCCAACAAGGAAAATAATAGAACACCACTGGTCATCACCTACAGCTCTCAGCTTAACCCCCTCCAACGCATCATTGACAGCCTACCCTGGAAAATGATCCCACACTCTCATAGGCATTGGGAGACAGGCCATTCCTTGCCTACAGACAACCTCCCAACCCGAAACAAATATTTTCCAACAGCCATACATCACACCTCAGATACACTCACCCAGGAACCTATCCCTGCAACAAACCCTGTTGCCAATTCTAACTACACATACAGGCAGTCCCCGGGTTACGTACAAGATAGGGACTGTAGGTTTGTTCTTAAGTTGAATCTGTATGTAAGTCGGAACTGGTACATATTGTAGGGGAAACTCTAGCCAAACATTTCTCCAGAGCTCAGTTTTATTCTCCCACACCTCACTTCCCTCAGTCCTTTATTCTCAAGCTGAGGTGTCTGCTTAGAAAAACCGCTCTGCGTTTCCCTGGTCTGCTGGGGGAGGCGCTAGCTTCGCATCTCCCTGGTCTGCTGGGGGGAAGCAGCTAGTGCGGGGTTGCCTCACCCCGTTTGTAAGTAGGGATCCGATGTAAGTCGGATCCATGTAACCCGGGGACTGCCTGTATATACAAGTGACACCATCATAGGATCTAACCACATAAGCCACAACATCAGAGGCTCATCACCTGCACATCTACTAATGTGATGTATGTTATCAAGTGCCAGCAATGCCTCTCTGCCATGTGTATTCCCCAAACCAGACAGTCTCTATGCCAAAGGATAAATGGACACAAATCCGACTCCAGAAATGGTAACACACATAACCCTGTAGGGGAACATTTTAACTTGTCTGGTCACTCAGTCATGGATTTAAAAGTAGCCATTCTTCTACAAAGAAATTTCACTAACCAGTTACCAAGAGAATCTACAGATTTGACACTGTTACCCTGGGTCTTAACAAAGACATTAGCTGGCTGGCACATTACTAAGACAATTTCTCCTGAAATTAACATCTGCTTTTCCACATCAAAAGCTATGTATGTGACACATTCAGCCCACTTAATTAATCTCATTAACATGGGTCTTACAATTGACAGGTACTTACTCAGTTATATATACCTTTTGATTTCTGTTATTTCCAGTCCATTTCATCTGATGAAGTGGATTTTGCCCATGAAAGCTCATTATTCTATATATTTTGGTTAGTCTATAAGGTGCCATGGGACCACTCATTATCATAATTATGTCATTGTTTCCATTTGGATTCACTTGTTGCCACTAGCCTTATGCTGACTACAAGAACTTTCTCTTATATGTCAGTACAATGACTAACACCATTGGCCAAGAATCATTTAGTGCAACCAGACATATAAATAATAATAACAATCAGCAGAAGTTGTAAATAATTAATTCCTAAAAGGGAACTATAAAAAGCCACCAGAAAATATGGACAATAATTAAGAAGCTGATTGTTTCAGGAAAAATGTAAATTTCTCATTGATCAGAACTAATTAAGCAACCCAGTTTTACATATGTAAAACCAACCATTTCTAACAATAAAACTTGCTTTTATATTTCCTGATAAAAAGGGAACTATTCAATGAACACAGGCTTTAAAGGGGTAATTAAATAGTGCCCAGGAGACAATAAACCCATTTAATGAGTAGCATGTTCTTAGGTTTGCCATTTAAGCTACTTTTGTTGTTGGAGAAAAAGGGATCTGTCCAAAGAGCTGCTTAATATTATTAAATCAATAAGTTTGCAATGCAAATGTGATTACATAGCAGATTATAATGTAAACTGTGTACTTCTTATTTGTGTATCTGCAACTTGAATATTATTTTACTAGAAAAGAAATTTTACTGGGACTGGTTCTCATCACACATTTGTGGTAAATCGGGAATAACTAACCTGCAGCTTACACACATGTAAATTAGACCAGAATCAGGTATCTTGGTCTAATGGTGCCATTCTAAAGAAAAATAACTAACTAGAATGTTGGGCAGTTTGTTTATCTTAATATTTTTTCTCTGTGTGCTTTTTAATTATTTTCAGCATCTAGATGTCACAAAATGTCCAACACAGAGTCTTTACCTGTCAAAATATTAAAATGTAAAGTAGAAAATATTTTCATGTGTTTAAAATGTATAGTTTGAACTGTTCAGTGCCACAGTTATTATAATAACACTAACAGACCTACCTGGCATTACCAGGACCTTCAGAGCAGGGACTGGCAGTGTGACTATGTGCAGGGAGTGAAGGAGGTAGGTGGCTGGTGGGGCTTGCAAGATTCAACGATTGGTTGATTTAAAAAAAATGTTACCCTGCCTCTCCGTAAGCTGCCTTGAATATTATAAATAAAGTTTTAAAACACAATATATAAAAATGTAAAATGAAAGAACCCAAGAGGGGGGCATAAAACCTACTAAGACAAACTGAGAAGAGGGGTAACCGTCACTCCCCCTCACCACACACACATTCTTTCTCTCTCAGGCTACAAGCACTTTGTTGTACCAGGGTCCTGGCTAGTGAGATGGTATCCTCTAATATACAATTGCCACTCCCCTCCTCAACTATCAAGCTGAGGCTGGTGCTGAACCAAAAACATAGCCAGGCCCAATTGGGAAAGGTCAGTGCCTCCCTCCACTTCCATCCAGGTCACAGTGATACAGGCCAGGTCTGCCCCTTTATCCAGGATTAAATCCTTAATCATAGTTGTCTTGTAACAATGGGGCTGCTCTCACCAGAAAAAAAACAACCACAACAAACCCTCACAAAAAAACAAAATTAAACTACAGGCAGTCCCCAGGTTACGTACAAGATAGGGACTGTAGGTTTGTTCTTAAGTTGAATCTGTATGTAAGTCGGAACTGGCATCCAGATTCAGCCGCTGCTGAAACTGATCAGTTTCAATAGCGGCTGAATCTGGACACCAGTTCTGACTTACATACAGATTCAACTTAAGAACCCCAGGCGTCCCCAAGTCAGCTGCTGCTGAAACTGATCAGCAGCTGATTCCAGGAAGCCCGGGGCAGAGCAACTCTGCCTCAGGCTTCCTGTAGTCAGCCGCTGGTCAGTTTCAGCAGTGGCTAACTTGGGGATGCCTGGGGCAGAGCAGCTCGGGTGCTGCTGGGTTGGTCCAGTAGCGCGGCCGCTTCTCGGCGCTACTGGACCAACCCAGCAGCACCCCAGCTGCTCTGCCCCAGGCGTCCTGATTCAACCACTGCTGAAACTGATCAGCAGCGGCTGAATCAGGACTCCTGGGGCAGAGCAGCTGGGGTGCTGCCGGGTTGGTCCAGTAGCGCCAAGGAGCGGTGCTGCGGGACCAACCGGCAGCGCCCCACCTGCTCTACCACAGGTCCGGGCTTTGCTCCACGTCTCCCTGGTCTGCTGGGGGGGGGGGGAACACTAGCTGCGTCCCCCCCCCCAGCAGACCAGGGAGACGCGGAGCAAAGCGGTGGAGGACCTGGGCCGGACCTGCGGCGCTTCCAGATCAGCTGGAAGCGCCACGGGTCCGGCCGGCTCCTCCGCGGCTTTGCTCAGCGTCTCTCTGGTCTGCAGACTAAGAACATTTAGCTACAGGCATTGCCTGCAGCCATTGTCAGGGATGGGCTTAAACCCAGGAGGCTGCTGCCGGCAGTGACTCACCAAGGCCAAAGGGGTGAGCCAAAGGGGGCTGACCTTTGGGAGGGCCCTTCGCGGCAGACTGAGGGCAAGGGTATATGTTACGTTGTGTCTGTGACACGGGGAGCAAAGCCGCGGAGGACCCGGCCGGACCCGCGGCACTTCCAGCTGATCTGGAAGCGGCCATGGGTCCGGCCCCAGGTCCTCCGCCGCTTTGCTCCCCGTCTCCCTGGTCTGCTGGCTCCCCCAGCAGACCAGGGAGACGGGGAGCAGCTTTTCTCGCCCCGGAGGAGGCGGGCGGCGGGACCAGGCGTCCCGCCGCTCCAGTCCTCCAGGGTGAGAAAATCCCCGTTTGTAACATAAGTCGGATCCGCGTAACTCGGGGACTGCCTGTATACCAGACACAGACACGTAAAACGAATCACAGCCACAACGTAACATATACCCTTGCCCTCAGTCTGCCGCGAAGGGCCCTCCCAAAGGTCAGCCCTCTTTGGCTCACCCCTTTGGCCTTGGTGACTCACTGCTGGCGGCAGCCTCCTGGGTTTAAGCCCATCCCTGACAATGGCTGCAGGCAATGCCTGTAGCTAAATGTTCTTAGTCTTAAAGGGTGCAGGCTGCTTACTCAGGAGGTGATGCAGAAGCAATAATAGCAGCAGGAAGGAAGAGGTCTTTCTTCAAGATGGGGGGGGGGAGGAGGATCTGGGAGAGATGTTAGTCTTTGCTTCCAGCCCTCACCCTTCCCCAGGCCCTGTCAGATGGCAGGACCAGGAGGGCCATTTGGTTCAGGCCTAAGGAGACAAAGGGGCCTCAAATTTTGACTTTTTTTTACCAAGTCATTTCCATTTATTATAAACGTTGTAGTTATAACAGAGACAACAAAAGAAGCTATATATATACCTGCAAAAAATATTTAAATCATTGTGAGACCTCTGGCCTTCGTCACATTTTTCTGTCCGAGTTTTCATCTGCATGACTGAAATATTTTCTGTGATTAGTGATTCTATGTTATGAAACCCTGTTTACAATCTCTGCATAATTTAGAGGTTTTGAAGGTCGTAATTAATTTTGTTGCTGTAAAATGATTTTGCTTGGTCTGCGGGTGAGTTTAAGCTTTAAGTTAGATGTTTGTCACTGCATGGAATATTTTCATATTCCTGTTTTTTCTTATGTGTCTTTGTATACAATAACCAATCAGGCTCAACTGTAAGCTACCTCTTCATCCAGTTTTAGATTTACCTTTAAAAAGCTTTGTTTGTGATAATAAACTTTTAATTCTAGTTGTTTAATAAACTTTATATGTAATCTGGCAATCACCCTATGTTCATATTCATAATAATGCAGCAGTTATTAGAGGAATTTAATAATGGAAACATGTTAGACAAAATTTCAGGATTTTGAAATAAAGCTATAAGGGCCATAGTAAATAACACCTCCCCTCTCCCAAACCATTATTATATAATATTCATTGTGATGTATATGCAATTCAAAATTTGTATAACCAATAGCCTTTAGTGAATTAATTTATTGTGTGTTATTGTGCTTTAAAAGAACCCTTTTATAAAAATGAAGCAAAGATTTGAAAGTGGTGTAAGAGATGGTGAAATCAACAGAGTGAAGCAGCAGTTAGGAGGTTAAAGCCAATAACATCATTTCCCGTAGAAAAGACTTCTTAGCCTTAGACAGTGGCCACACTGAGAGTGACACTCCCAGTTCTGACAATGAAAACAGTGTACTCACAAATGATATTTCACTACCACTGACTCAAAATGAGGAGGTCATTAATCAAACTCAGAAATGCCAATAATAGCAATAGAGGCAGAATCTATACTCGATTTAGAGACTCTGCAGGCAGAAAACGTGAACCTCAGAGATGCTGTGCAGCAAGAGCAAGAACTTACACAGTGACCTGTGCTAGTTGCAACAAGAGTGGCATCAGAACCTGATACTGGACTTCTTGATAAAAACAATGTTGCTCAAATGAAGTCGTTTCTCAAAGTTAGAGATGCTGAAAATCATGCTTTTTCCACTCTTTTGCTGACCAAAACTCTTCCAAATGCAGAGATCTACACAAGAGACTGGCTGTGCTGGAGCATGGCTCTGTAATGTGTACTCTGTTTAATTTTTAATAGTAATATTTCACATGCATCAGTACTGTCTGCTCAGTTGGAGCATCAGTAGAGGTTGGAGGAAACTGAAAGACCGAATACCTGCACATGAAACTTCAGTATCACATAAAGAAGACTTTTACATGGAAATCAGCTAGTAGAACAGCACTAACTGATAGTTCAATTGAAAACTTACCCCTGAGTGAAATAAACTGGAAAGTGATACCTGGAAAAAACTCCTTGAGCACATATTGAATGTCATTCTTTTTCTTTCTGAACAGGGATTGGCTTTGTTTGGCTCCAGACAACATATTGGTGACCCTACAAATGGAAACTTTCTTGGATACTTGCACTTCTTAGAAAATATGACCCACTTTTATCAGGGCATGTTAAACATGTTCATGAATCACATGAGAGGAAAATGCATTCAAGTCCATTGTCTACCAGAATACAAAACAAGTTTATTGATTCTGTGTGGGATATTTATGCAAACAACAATTCTTGAAGATATAGGACATGAGAAGTACTTTTCAATTATTATTGATGCAACTGCAGACTGTTCTCATAGGCTGTGTCTACACTGGGCCACTTATTCTGGAAAATCAGCTGCTTTTCCGGAATAAGCTGCGAGCTGTCTACACTGGCCCTTGAATTTCCAGAAAAGCAACGACGCTCTACTGTACATAATCAGCCGCTATTCCAGAAAAATTATTCTGCTCCCGCTCGGGCATAAGTCCTTGTTCCGGAACACTGTTCTGGAAAAGGGCCAGTGTAGACAGCCCAGTAGTCTTTTCCGGAAAAAAGGGCTTTTCCGGAAAAGCAGCCATGCCAATGTAGACACTCCTTTTCCGGAAAAACTGAAAACGGAATAGTATTTCGTTTTAAGCAGTTCCGGAAATTCATGCCAGTGTAGACACAGCCATAAAGAACAGACGACCTTGGTTGTCATATGTTAGTATTTCAGGAAGTTCAAAGATTTCAATTGGATAATGATTCATTTTGTTGGATAATTTTATGAAAAAAACTAGAAAAGAAATTGCTGCTTGTGTATTAGAAACCCTGGAAGGCTTCAAATTAAATTTTCAAGTCTATACTGGCCAAGCCTATGACAATAGATCCAATATGTCTGGAAAGTACAACAGAATACAAACAATCTTTCTTGAACAAAATCCAAACTGTGTATTTTCTCCAGTTGTGACAACTACACACTAAATCTTGTTGGAATGGATTATACTGAATCATGCAAGGAAGCAATCACATACTTTAGAACAATCCAGCAATTGCACAACCTCTTCAGTAGCAGACCTCAAAAGTGGAAAATTCTGAAGCAGCATCTCCCTGTCTTCCTTTACGCCATGTTGACAACAAGATGATCAGCACAAATTGCTGGTGCTAAACCAGGTGCACAGTATTTGGACTCTTTGAGAGATGCTTTCAGTGAGCTTAAATCTCTTACTCTCTCAGCATAGGCTCACCCTGACCTTAAGTAAATTTAGAAGTATATATCAAATTTGAAAGCAATTTAATGTCATCCATGTGGATGAAGCTGCTAAAAATGATCCACGAAACTAATCTTCTAATTGAAGCATGCAATGCTACATTAGATGTTGAAAGGGATAACATTTAATGACTTCTTAAAGATATTAAAAAGATTCATGATCAGTGGGATGCAATTCTGTCTGTGTCCGAATCAGTAGCACAGGGTATTGATATTTCACCTGAGATTTTTACTAATCGCAGCTTAACATTTCAATCTGTTGCAGAAAGGCACTATTGAGTCAATTTTTGTTGTTATTATGGATGCCATTAAATCTGGTCTTACATGTCAATTTAAATCACTGCGACAAATTTGTCCCCTTTTTGGATTCCTCTGGGAGTTCAGAGAATTAAGTGATGAAGATCTATATTCAGCAGCTGAACAGTTTCAACATAGGTACAACAATGAAATTTCAAGAGATCTCTGTGACGAGATCATCTTTGTAAAACAAATACATTCCACCAACTTTAAATCAGACTGCAAGCCAAAATAACTGCTTCAAGAAATATTCAATGTCTGCCAGCTGACTGTATTTCCTAATATCACAATTGCATTACGTATTTTTGTCAGTCTCCCTGTATCAGTGGCTTCAGGTAAATGCACATTCAACGTGTTAAAACAAGCAAAGAACTATAATCGTTCTACACTGGGACAAGAGTGTTTAAGTGGGGTTGCCATGTTTAACATTAACAGTGATGTTGCATGTAAATAAGATTTTTTTCCAATTATAAACAAGTTTGCACACAGCAAAGCCAGAAAAACATTCCAAAAATTAGGAGTTTTGTTTGCAATGGAATCTCAAAATTAAAGTTACATTTTTAATATATATGCCATTGGTATAATGACTTAATTGTTAATAAATAAAACTCTCAAGTGTTCATTTTAATATATTATTTTGGTTTTAGTATAACCCTGTGGATGAGAAGTTAGATATGTTGGGGGACCTGGGGCTGGGCTGGGGTCTCTAAACTCAAAATGGCTGGAGCCTCTATCATTCTCTGAGAGGATGTGCTCCTCTCTCCTCCTTCTCTCCAATCTATGGGTGAGTGTTGAGGGGCTAAGGGCAAGGGATCCCATCAGGCATGGGTATTTTCTCTTTCCCCAGCCCCTCACCAGCCGGCAGGGTGTTTTCTCTCCTCCCAGTCCTTCTCCAGCCAGTAGGGGTGGTTTCTCTCTCTCTGGCTGACTGGCATTTCCTGCCCATCAGAGACATTTTCTCTCTCTCCAGCCCTAGCAACCCACACGGGCTTTTTTTCTCTCCCAGCCACCCATCCCAGAACTGCCAGGGTTGTTTTCTCTCCTTCCAGCTTCCCCTGCCACCCACCCATCAAGTGCATTTTCTCTCCCCCCCCCACATGTTTCTTGTGGCCACCAGAAGTCTCCCCCGGCACTGAGGCCAAAGGCCAGGAGGGGGGAAAGAGTTTGGGGCAAGGAGGGCAGGGGGTTACTTACTCAGTATTCCCCTGATGGCCACTCCTTTGGTGGTACAGTTGCTCCAAGTGGACACTTCAGTATAGTTCTCTCCTATAGGATCACTGTCCCTAGTGGTCTGTCTCATATTGCATTCCTCTGAACAGTAGCCCCTCCCTTTGCATATTATGAGAAACAGTCCTTTTCCTGGGGCTTCCATTTGTCCTGGCACAACCAAACCCTGACTTCTTGCATGCTGAGGAGTTCTTGAACAAACCGATTCACAGACAGACAGGCAGACAGACTCTAAAATATATAGGGATTTTATGCTAAAGATCAGTGAAGTGGTTGATAAGAAAACAAACCTTCTTGGCCGTACATGAACATTATATATTTAATGTCAGTGCCTTCTGAGATCTATGCTCACAGTGAGCTAGATCCTGAGAGAGAATTTGGAGTTCACTATGCCACCTGTTGGCTGTTCAAATGTCTCCTGGACTGGAAGATTTTTGCCTATTGAGTGGCAACTGTCCAAATCTTCACTCAGTCTTCAAAAGAGGAACACTTACTCAACAATCCAGGAACTCTTATCTCTTAGGCTCGAGTTGCTGCATTAACTTTGTAATACAAAGACCACGCCATTCCCATCAAAACTCTGCCTTGGAAACAGGATGGAGGAAGCTAGAAAGCAGATGAAGCAGAACTAAGGTGAGTGAACATGGCTGGGTGCACACTGAAGTCATCTAAACTGTCCCATTGTGTTCTCTGGCCATATATGCTTACTTAAAATTGCCACGAGGGGTGGCTCAAACTCCCCTTTTCCCAGAAGGAGGTGTGGGTTTTTTTGGTCATACGGGACACTCTTCATCAGCAGGATTTTAAAATGCCAAAGCTTGGGACTAGCTGAGTACCTTGCAATTCACGGACGCTTTACCAGAATTCTGCATTTGCATGAGGATTAAGTTCAAGAGACAAAAAGCAAACTGGTTCATTTAGCAGCTTTCCCATAGGTCTCTTGGATATATTATTTTCTGCTGCTCTATCAGAGGGTGAACACAAAGCTATTTACACATAATTGTCCTAGAAAAGAGACATCATTTATTCTAAACAAACAAAAATTCCGCCTCTCCTCCCCCCACACACATATGTTCAAACACACTCAGAGTTCCAGCCAATTTACTACAAGGGAAAGATGATTTTCATTTTAGGAAGAAATGCTGATATTTGTGCTATGTGGCTCTCCATACTAATTCACTCTATGAAATTACTACCTGGACAAGAGGTCTCTTATTTTAAGTTCAATAGACTTGTGTTTATCCTGCTTTCACTCTGATAACAATTTCAAAGTTTAAACTTCCATTTTCCTTTTACTTGAAATACTGTTCTCTGAGAAAGTGAGGCTGGTGCTGGACCATGATGGTTACTTACTGTACAACACTTACTTGGTTCATTTTCCATCTTCTTCTGCTTCTCATCCTTCTTTTTTCTGAGAGACTTAAAACTATCTGAGCTGGGACTTGTTGCTTAAAGTCTTCTTCGCACAAAGGGCCCTGATTGTGTCTTGAGGTTTTTTAATAATTTTAAATAATAAATTTTGGTTTTCCTGTAAACTTCTAGTTAGGGCAGATCATACATAATATAAAGTATTTCTATAGGCTCCTTTGCTGTCTGACAATCTTCCCCCTCACACACAACAACGATGAAGTCCTGCAGTTTTTCAGTAGGTCAGGATCATTGATGTTGTCTTTACTTGCTTTTCATTTTACAGTTAAACGATGCTCTTGGGATAAAATCACATAGGGAGACCTAGATCGCTATTGCTCCTTTTCTTGCATTTGTTTATGTTGTCAGAGCACCCAGACCCTGTGAATTGTAGTATCCATATTTCATGGGGAGTGTGTGTCCACATAATGGACATCTATGGGGTAGTTTAAGGTGATTGCAACTTCTGGCTTAATAATGAGTTTTCTTTTGAACAGACTGGAAGGTGAGCAGGGTAGAAATGCTCAAGAAGAGAAAGCATTGCAAGATGGCACATGAAAAGGAAGTGGCTGCATACAAGGAGATATGAGTCTTTCTTGTGTTAGATCCAGCTCTAGTCATTGATGGCATACTATGTGGTTGTCGGACCTAACAATGAAAACGCTGTGTGAATAAGCTTTTTTCTTTCTCTGCATGTAATTCATCTGAATGTTAGATCATCAGATCACTAATATCTGAGGGTATGTCTACACTACAGAGTTAGTTTGAACTAACGGACGTTAGTTCGAACTAACTTTCATAGGAGCTACACTAGTGCTCCGCTAGACGAACTTAATTCGAACTAGCGGAGCGCTTAGTTCGAACTAGGAAAACCTCATTTTACGAGGATTAAGCCTAGTTCGAACTAGCTAGTTCGAATTAAGGGGTGTGTAGCCCCTTAATTCGAACTAGTGGGAGGCTAGCCCTCCCCAGGTTTCCCTGGTGGCCACTCTGGCCAACACCAGGGAAACTCTATTGCCCCCCTCCCGGCCCCGGACCCCTTAAAGGGGCACGGGCTGGCTACGGTGCCCGAGCCAGGTGCAAGCCTGCCAACACCCAGCCAGCAGACCCTGCACCTGGCACGGCTCGAGCCAGCCACCCGATGCCCCCCAGCCCTCCGCCTCTTCCCGGGACCAGGCTGGCGGCTCTCGGGAGCTTGCCTGGGACTGCAAGAGGCGGGCACCCGCCTGGGCTAGTGCCGACATCGTGGACCTCGTCCACGATTTCCGCACTAGGCACAGGAAAGTGGCCGTCTAGGGCAGGAGAGCTGCCAGCCTGGCCACCCAGGAGCAGGTGTGCATGAAAATCAAGGGGGTCCACTGAGACCCCTGACCCTGAGCCCTGAGCTTACAATGGCCGTCCTGGGTCAGACCAAAGGTCCATCTAGCCCAGTAGCCTGTCTGCCGACAGCGGCCAACCCTAGGGACCCTGGAGGGGATGGACTGAAAACAGTGACCAAGCCATTTGTCTCGTGCCATCCCTCTCCAGCCTTCCACAAACCTTGGGCAGGGACACCACTCCTACCCCCTGGCTAATAGCACTCCATGGACCCAACCTCCATCACTTGATCTCACGTCCCTTTAAACTCTGTTCTAGTTCTAGCCTTCACAGCCTCCTGCAGCAAGGAGTTCCACAGGTTGACTCTTTGCTTTGTGAAGAACAACTTTCTCTTACTACTTTGAAGCCTGCTACCCATTCCTTTCCTTTGGTGTCCTCTAGTCCTTCTTTATGGGAACTAATGAAGAACTTTTCTGTATGCACCCTCTCCACCCAACTCCTGCTTTTAGAGACCTCGATCCTGTCCCCCCTCCGTCTCCTCTTTTCTAAGCTGAAAAGTCCCAGTCTCTTTAGCCTCTCTTCATATGGGACCTGTTCCCAACCCCTGATCATTGCAGTTGCCCTCCCCTCTCCCAGCCTCTCTCTTCCCCTCTCCCACCTCCTTTTCCCAGTCTCCCCCAGTTTTGTTCAATAAAGACAGATTTCATTTTTGAACACAATTGTCCTTTATTTTGTACATCAAGAAAAGGGGCTAGGGAAGGGTAAGTGGAAGGAGGTGAGGGAGGAATGGGGTACGAGCCCCCGATGGGGAGGACTGGGTGGCTCTGCGGGATTCTGGGGGTGGAAACTCTCCTGCAGCCCCCCGATTGCCTCCTCTCCCCAGATGGCAGCCTGCGGCAAGTGCAGCCGGGCTGATGGCCGAGTGCTGTGATGTGCCCAGTGTGGGTACTCCGGGCACTCCAAGCCAGGACTGCTTTGCAAGCGGGGCACCCCTGAGAACTGTCTGTCCGGGGTGGGGGTCGGGTCCCTTTAAGCACAGCCCTCGGCTAGTCTGAGACAGCATCTCCACGCTCTAAGTCCTCCTGTGATGCCCTGCTGGCACTGCTTCTGGCCATCCTTAAGCTCGGTTCAGGGTCCACTTAATGTGGACATGCTAGTTCGAATTAGCAAAACGCTAATTTGAACTAGTTTTTAGTTCTAGACACGTTAGTTCAAATTAGCTTAGTTCGAATTAACTAATTCGAACTAAGTTAGTTCGAATTAGCGCTGTAGTGTAGACGTACCCTTAGATATTAGTTTTTTTGGACAAGAGTTAAGTAAATAACTATATCTTCCCACGATTAGTGCTGGGGACAAACTTCGCTGAGCCCTGGGCAATGTTGCGGGACTCTGCTCTAGCCCCAGGAAGGGGTGTGGCCACATGTGGAAGGGACAGGATTAAGGATAGCTAGCCCTCAGAACCACCCAGACCTCCACACACCAGCCCTCCACACACCACACTGGGGCTCCAGCAGCAATTTAGGATATGGAGCTCTGGCCATGACTACTGCTGTGGTAGCAGCAGCAGCAGGCTGGAGCCCTAGGCCCTTTTAAATTGCCAGGTCCCAGGGCAATTGCTCCTTTTCAGCCCCCCTCTATATCGTACCCATGATAGTTGGAACAACCAATTCCCACAGTGACAGATGGAAAAAATATACCCCTGGGCTAGACATGAACTTTATAGCATTTTAATGGTTTAAAAATTTGTATCCATCACCTCTAATAATCCCCTACTTTTATTGACCTCATGCCACTTAGCAGTTCAAACATTTCATTAACATCTGTATTTTTCCAATCAAATGTATGCCTTTCCAATTTAGCATCCTCCCATGAGTCTTTTACTTCTAAATTAATTTGATCAAATTGACACCTATGTTCCTCAGCAGTTCATTAAATGAGCATGTCATTTACTCAGGTGATAACCTTTCAAATAATGTATAAAAAATCTAGATATTCTTCCTGATGTACTGTTAAGTATACCCCCAGAAACTGGCAATGTCTCAGTGAGAAACCTTGCTACCCCTTAGCAGTTTTCTTCAATGGAATTGGGAAGAACATTTTCTTGCCTTTCCATCTGAGTTCTTTTGCAAACTTGAATTTCCCTTCCATGACTATTCATCCTCTTGACTTAAGTTTTCCTTGGCCTTGATGTGTGTTTTGAACAAACCCAAAACCTGAAAGTGAAACTCATCTGAAACCACAGAATTAGAACTCTAGTTTTGCAATTAGCAAATTTTGCATGCATTATTATGACATAAAACCTCCACTGACCTAGGTTTGGTAAAAATAGGGTTTACGTTTACCAAAAGCTGGGCTTGGGTACATTAAGGAGATTTGTGAACCTGAGATATTTTAAATGAAAACTGATTAAATTTGGGATTATAACAGGATTTGAGCCTAAATTTTGAATGGTTTGTGTTTCATTGTACAAACATTTTGCACACTTGGAACACAGTGTGTATGTGTATATATATATGTATGACAAAGTATTTATTCTAGTGTGAACTGTACATTGTAATTCCAATATCATTCTCATAGCCGGACATTTAAAGAAACTAATTAAATATGATAAATATGGCAAATTAACCATTTAATAGTTTCTTCAATATTACATGCGCATCCAAAGAAATCTAACAGTCAACTGTAGCTAGTTCTGTATCAGTTCTCGTGTCCAGCAGTACCCTCAATTTGCAACAAATATAAAACAGCTTTCAGAATGAGAACTTCTAAATTACTATATTCTCGGTAATATTAGGGTAATATTTGGATCTGAATATTCTACACTGTGTATTAGTTCTTGATCACAAAGGAGTTTGTCATTTAACGTGTTGCCATTTTTCCTATCTGTTTTTTTCTGTAACATCCTATTGACACATGGATATCTTTCACTTTTACAGGTTAATCATATGGTATTTTCAGTTACTAGTGTCAATAATAAGCCATGAAATTCCACAGAAGATTCTTGAACTGAGTCATTACAAGCTTTTCCATGTTTTCTAATTTCATCTGACCACTCATATGTGTAGATATTCAGCAAAATATTGACTGTTCTTATCTCTTAATCTTAACTATTTGACAGCTCCTTACTGTGATGCTGTCCATCCACTTTGAGATTCTGGGCAAGTCATCTTGCCACACTATATTGTATATAAAAGAAACAAACTACCCAACTGAAATTGTCTTCCTCTCCCAATTTGTCACTCCTTTCTTTTTACCCCTTCACTGGCTTCCCCTCTCTTTCCACGTTGAATATTTTTATTATTTATTTTATTTCAAACATTTTACCTCACCTATTGTATTGAAAATACTTGAATAGAAATTAATTGTGCTCGCAACTTCAAAGCTTTTTTCAGTTCCTCTCTATCCTACTTCTCCATGCTTATGTACAATGTATATGAACATAGTCATTTAGACATTGAGTATAAAGGTTAATTTGTTATATTTTAATATGCTTATATTAGTGTATTTAATAAGTAGCCTCGATGTGGCTTGACGTTGAGTCTTGATAGAAGGAAATAACCTTTCAGCCAGTATCCCAGATAAGGTGAAAATACTGCTAATTCCTATGTTGTTTATGAGGCATTGTCCATCTAGAAGAAGCATGAGATGATTGAATGGGTAATAAACTACTTTTGTATTTTTGTTCTTTTGTATGTCAAAGGACAGGGGATAAGTTATGACCAGGAAGACAACAGGTACCACTATTCAAGTGGTCACTGAAGAGTGTCAGTTATTCACCTAAGCACAATGGACTCAGAACATATTAAATTAGCACCTCCTTTTATTCCTTGGCTACATCTACACTGGCCCCTTCTTCGGAAGAGGCATGCTAATTTCTAACTTTGGAATAGGGATTTAAATAAACATGGCCACTGCTTTTTTTCCGGCTTGGGGAAAAGCCGGAAAAGAGCATCCAGACTGGCGCGATCCTCCAGAATAAAGCCCTTTTCCGAAGGATCTCTTATTCCTACTTTTGAAAGTAGGTAAAGGTTTTCTCTCAAAATTACGCTGCTACACAGGGCACCTGGACGTGATTACGCTAATTAAGTGCAGGATATTTAAATCCCGTGCTTCACTAGCAATTTCGGTACACTACATTTGCATTCCTATCTCAAGATAGGGAACAAGTGTAGATGTACCTTAAGTCTATCAGGTGTCACAGGACTTCTCATTGTTTGTTCCAGTCATTTGAAAACAAGGCTAAATTTAAGATTAAAATTTCCACAGCTGTTTATATCTATAAGCATGTGATATGGAAAACCTGGCTATTGGGATGAACATATTTCATTAGTGATTAAATATTTATTGACACAATCTCTGGTAGGGACTAGGGAGCTGTCAAAACATCACATAAGAACTATATCAAATTCAGAAAGGGTATGTCTACACAGCAAAGTTATTTCGAAATAACAGCTATTTCAAAATATCTTTACTAGCATCTACATAGCCAAACTGATATTTCGAAATTAATTTGAAATAGCAGAGCACTTATTTCAAATTTGGTAAACCTCATTCCATGAGGAATAATGCCAAATTCAAAATAACTATTTCGAAATAAGTGCTGTGTAGACACATATCAGAATAGGGGGTCTCCAGCCTTCCCAGGGTGCCCTGGTGGCCACTCCAGCTTCAACCAAGAACTCTCCTCTCCCTCCCTCTCTCCCCGGAGCCCTTAAAGGGGTTGACTCTGGCCACAGTGTCTGTGTCAGCTCGAAGCCTGCCAGCCCAGAGCCAGCAGTCACTACCCCAACCCAGTGGCCCCAAAACATGAGCCAGCAAGCAACTGGCAGCCACCCCTCCACCACTCCCCAGGATCAGTCTGCCAGCTCCCAGGAGCCTGACAGGGCTCGGAGAAGGCAGGCGCTTTCCTGGTCCAGGGTGGAGATCATGGACCTTATTCAGGTTTGGAGGAGATGCCCCCAATGTGCATGATCTCCACACTAGACAGACGAACACAACCGTCTATGGCAGAATAGCTGCCAGCCTGGCAACCAAAGGCCACATGTGAACCCAGGAGCAGGTTTGCATGAAAATCAAGTTGGTCTGGCATGACCCTGAGCCCTGAGCTTCCCCTCCCGCTTTTTCCCTTTGTTTCCCCCACCCAGCTTCCTCCTCCAAGGTTTTCCCCTCCTCTCTTCTCCCCTTTCCCACCTCCTTTCCCCAGTCTCACTAGTTTCATTTCTCCCCTCCTCCCACCAGTTTTGTTAAATAAAGAGAGTTTGTGTTCATGAAAATACATGTCTTTTATTTGACATCAGGAAGGAGGAAGTAGAAGGATGTGAGGGCGGAATGAGGCACAAGCCCCCAGTGGGGCAGACCAGGGAGGCTCTTAGTGCTCCTCAGGGTGGAAGCTCTCCCACAGGGCCTCCTGGATACTGATAGCCCCCCCGATAACCAGGCTCACAGCAGCACATCCACGAGAAGCACCAGAGTGCTCACTGGCATCTCTTGCTCCATGTTGCACAGTGCTGTATTGTCCCAAGTGAGGGTAATCAGAGCACTCAGGGTATGTCTACACTAGCTCATTAGTTCGAGCTAGGTAGGCAAATGAGGGCAACCGGGGTTGCAAATGAAGCCTGGGATTTAAATATCCCGGGCTTCATTTGCATGTTCCCAGGTGCCGCCATTTTTAAATCCCCCTTAGTCCGAACTCCGTGCCCTCGGCTACACGTGGCACGGAGGAGGTAGTTCGAATTAGGATCTCTAATTCGAACTACCGATATACCTCGTTCCATGAGGAGTAACGGTAGTTCGAATTAGAGATCCTAATTCGAATTACCTACTCCGTGCCGCGTGTAGCCGCGGGCACAGAGTTCGGACTAAGGGGGATTTAAAAATGGCGGCACCCGGGGACATGCAAATGAAGCCCGGGATATTTAAATCCCGGGCTTCATTTGCAACCCCAGTTGCCCTCATTTGCCTACCTAGCTCGAACTAACAAGCTAGTGTAGACATACCCTCAGAGTCAAAATGTTTTGCTGTCCCTCATTGAGGTAGGCAAGCAGGCAGGGAAAGCTGATAACCATCTGTCCGGGGGGGGGGGGGGGATGTCCCTTTAAGCACAGGCCTCAGATAGCCTCAGGCAGAAGCTACACAAAGGAATTCCTGACCTAATGCCAGACCTGGTTCTAGCCAGTCTTAAATGCGATTCAGTGTCCACTCAGTGTGGACATGCTATTTCGAAATAGCAAAAAGCTATTTCAAAATGCATTTTGTGTGTAGTCGTGTTATTTCGAAATAACTATTTCAAAATAAGATATTTCAAAATAACGCTGTAGTATAGATATACCCAAAGGAGTTAGGATTTGAATTCCTACAGTTGTGGTTTCAGGTCAAAGTGAAAAGCAGCAAGAGGCCTATATCAAGTTTGCACTCACTACCATGGTACTTCCTCCTGATCACTACTTGCTTCAGTGATCAATTATCAACCTTTCTCTTGCCCTTTCCCTCAGGAACAAATTGCAGTCAAACATGGCCACGCCCATCACTGGCAAGGGGGGTGGACCTGCTGCCTATTCCCATCCTGGCTGTTCCTGTGCATCTCTAGCACCTCTACAGCTCTTTTACAAAAATACCTCCTCCTGGGAGTTTGCCAGGCCAGTGCTTCTCAGTTCCTACTGGTCTTCCTCAGCACTGCTCCTTGCAAGGTACTCTTATCTGATTAGGCAGTGAGTCCTTGTCTCTCCCAAACTGGAGAGAGACTCACTTTCCTCTTGCCAGCCATCTGGTTAACATAGCCTTGCTAGACTCTGCTTGAGTGCCAGAAGCTCCTTCCCAAATGTCTCTTTTGGGATTAGCCCTCCTCCAGGACATTTTAACTCTCTACATTTTGGTGTGTGGCAACTGCTCTGTTACAGGGCTTTTTCAGGTTCCTATTTTGATTCATAGAAACTTCTAGAACAGCAGCTGTTTTCATGAGAGTTAGAACATTTAGGGATAAATTCTTTTGACAATAGCTGGTAAGATTTCAGTAGTATTGAATCCCAATCCTAGATTTGATTGGTTCAGAAATGCTGAACCTTAGTTTTCAGGATAAACTTAAAAAACAACAAATAGTCTGGTATCACTTTAAAGACTAACTAAACATGTAGGCTGCGTCTAGACTGGCATGATTTTCCGCAAATGTTTTTAACGGAAAAGTGTTTCCATTAAAAGCACTTGTGGAAAAGAGCGTCTAGATTGGCACGGATGCTTTTGCGCAAAAGCACTTTTTGAGGAAGACGTAGTTTTGCACAAGAAAGCCCCGATTGCCATTTTCGCCATCGGGGCTTTTTTGCACAAAACAGTTTTTACCTGTCTACACTGACCCTCTTGCACAAAAGAATTTGTGCAATGGGCTTTTTCCCAAGCAAGAGCAACATAGTATTTGCGCAAGAACATTGATAATCTTACATTAGCTCGTCAGTGTTCTTGCACAAATTCAAGTGGCCAGTGTAGACAGCTGGCAAGTTTTTCCGCAAAAGCTCTTGCTTTTGCGGAAAAACTTGCCAGTCTAGATGTAGCCACCGATGGTATCATGAGCTTTCATGGTGGGCTGTGCCCATGAAAGCTCATGATACCATCCACATGTTTTGTTAGTCTTTAAAGTGCTACCAGACTATTTGTTGTTTTTTAAGTTTATCGTATGCAGACTAACTCTGCTACCCCTTAGTCTTCAGATCAGATTTAGGCTAACACCTCATTGTCTCATCATCCCATCTCTAATAAGTACATCAATATCTTCCCAAGAAGCACCATGATATTCAAACAAACTGTACAATCAACATACATCAGTTCTATAAATTCATTTGCAGGGGTACACACCAGAAGTGATGGCATTTCATCTGTGGCCCATATATAGCTATTTTATGTAGTATTCTCTCATAACAAAGGCATAGGTGAAGTCAAAAGTTTCAAAAGAAGAATAAATCTTTTTTCCTTAAACTTAAAAGTTCTTAGTGCTCAACAGGATGCCAAAGAGAAATGATTAGTCTGTAAGCTATAACTATTGTGCAAATCTCCTGTTGTTTTGCAAATGACAAACCAATAATCAGATCTATTTTATTGAGCCTTGCAGAGACTGGGTGGACCAATCAGTCAGGAATAATGGAGTATGAAACATCTGTATGACCTCCACTTGCAGCAGATCTCTGCTACATGTTAGCAAAAGAAATGGGAGTGATGATTATATAAATATACTTTCCCATTCCCTCATATTTTCAACCTGGATTTCTAGATCATACTGATCATGACTATTCTAAATATGATAAGATGGATTTTCAATAGTACTGTATGCATTGTGAAATTTTTCCATATCATTTTGATGATAGTCATGAATATAGGCAGTAAAATAATATTTGTCTGATGATTCATTTGGTTAATGTCTCAATATTTTACAAATGGTTTTATTCAATATAAATATACTGAATTATTTATCTAGCTAATATACTTAGCTGATGATTCTACAAATATATTCACAAATAATTAATCTGATTTACACAGTAATTTTCAGATACGTAGCTTTACATTCATTCTCTTGTTCTGGTCACGGAGATGTCCTTCCATGCACTGAACAGTCAGTACAAAGGTCATTTCTTACCTTAGATTACAAGATCCGTGACCATTCACAATTCTCAGGTTCTGTTTCATGGCTGTTCTTGGCAGGTGTTTTATGAAGGAAAAAAGACCTGGGAAATGTTGGATGTGCCACGTTTATTCAGGGACTGAACATCAAACAGGAGGCTCTGAAGAAAATAAAGCAATTTTATATACAGCTGTGAACAAGCTAACCAAAGCTAGCCAACAGATATAAACAGGAAACTAATGTTTATGAAAATGGGGTTAAAACAGCAATTCATCTAATCTCTTTCTCTTAACAATCTTCCTCTGAACAGACAAGAGAGACACCTTGCTCTTCCCTTGCTGAACAACTTGAATGGCTTAATAGACTTTGTCCTGTGAGCCTTGCTGATAAAAAGAGCAGCCTGTAAGTTGAAGTGTGCAGGGGGAGGAGGATAGAATGGAGAAACTTGCTTCTACATTGATCCAGAGAGGGTGCTTGAAATCCAGAATGTGTAATTTGGGCAGGACTACCAGACTCCGGAAAATTTGGGCAATGGTTTGTGACCTACAGACTGACTTTTTTCTTTAATTTTCCATCAAATTTGTTGAATTTAAAGAAAATTGGATTTTATTATCATATAAAAATCTCATTTTTGCAAAGAAGCATATCTATACAATTATTTTAGCAGAAAAAATGCTTTTTTGGCCTGGCTGTGTGGCTAAAATAAATCCCAGAAAAAGTAACAGATTATGTTTTATGTAAGCAATTTTTTTAATCTCATGGATGCTTTCAGGCTTTAATCTCTGTCATGAGGATCATAGAATGATATTGTATTAACTCTGGTGGTGTTGATCTGGTTAGGCTAGAGACTTCCTAATAGAAATCCTGTATTTCCTTTCCCCATAGATAAAATCTTTCTTATTACATTTTTGTAGCACAGTTCATCCATAAAAGAGAATAGGTCTGGGTTTCCCTTGTCAGCTGATTGGAGTATATTTAGAACTAATTTGATCTCCTCAGTTCCATCTGTGGCTCAGCAAAATCCCTGAAGCAACTTCTGCATGATGACTGATTGTGCCAAACTATTCTACTCCAGTATTTAAACTTTGCTCCTCACACATAATGTTTAAGCACCAGTCCAGGCCATCTATTCATTTTGGAGTCCACTCAATTTTCTTGGATATCTAACTTAGTGAAAACCCCTCAGATTTAATTCCTACTGATGAGAAAGTACTCCAAATTAAATCACATTTTACACTCACTTACTCCAAGTGATACTTCATGGCTTAGAAGTTGAGGTGAATGGCAGCAGTGGGACTTTATTAAGCAGGATGGTTTTATCTTTGTGTTCTTTGATATCTTTTAGGCAGTAAAAGTAAGTAGTCAAGGAAACACCTTAAACAAATTCTATTTCTTTTTGGGGGAATGGGAGGAGATAAGAAAGAAAACAACAGACAAAAAGTTCAATGCACCAGGAACAAAGAACAAAAGACAAAGGGAAGAAGAAATCTCCAGAGATGCAGAAAAGTGCCTCCACTCAAACTCAAAAGCAACTTCTTCCCAAGGGGACAGATTTTAAGCATTTGATTTAAAGAAGAGGGTGAAAATATAACAATAGAAAAAAAGCAGCAATAAAAATACCTGAAAGATTCAGGAAAATAATGTTCTCAGTAAATGCTATGGGAAGAGGAAACATAAATGTACAAGCAAAAAGGCATTTGAAATTAAGAGTTTATACATAAAATATAATAGGTGAAAACTGTATTATTGCTATGGCATCTGATCTTTTTGTTCAGGATGCATTTTGTTTCAGTATCAAATGAATAAACTCG
Organism: Pelodiscus sinensis; assembly: GCF_052426305.1. NCBI lineage: Eukaryota > Metazoa > Chordata > Testudines > Trionychidae > Pelodiscus > Pelodiscus sinensis. Next base: position 47,557,798 of record NC_143059.1, read on the forward strand.
GTGATTAAAGCAGATATAAGCAGGCTCTAATTCTGATGATTGTTTATCAGTATGCCATTGTCTTTTATGTCTATTTTCAGGAACATTCTTAGGAGTGAGTTCCTTGTTTGCAAGAACGCTCATATAAAGTAAATCTCTTGAGGCCAATCATGGTAATATCTTCATGTAAAGTCTGATGCTGGAAGTGTTCATGCAACTACTTTGAAATATTGTAGATTTCCCTATTCCTATGAATACAAATTTTAGCCAAAATTTTCAAAAAGCAGAAAAAATAACAAGTCATTTTAAGAAGCAATTGAACAGCTAATTCATAGAGCTGGTCTACCTATGGCTTTTACTGATTTAACTATATTGGTAAATGTATGGAATGTAGATAACCAATATAATCACCTTTAAATTGATATCAATCTTTCCATATGATAGAGTTGCATCAATTTGACTATATTCATTCCTAAATTTATGTAGCTAAATTGGTTAGCACATAGACAGAATGAATAGTTAAAAAGCAGACCAAAGGTTGAAATATGTTTGCATAACATATTAATCAAATAATCTAAATATGAAATATCTGTTCATTTGCAAACAACTTGGGAACAGAAAGAACATGGTTAAGATTAGTGAATAAATTATACACTACACTAGTGGAATATACAATCTATATGGACAGGAAAAAAAAGATATCTTTTTGTTTTTATATTTTCAAAGGGAATGTTCAATGTGAGACATTATTAAGGGCACAAGAACCAACTTTCCCGCTACAGTAACTCCGTGCTTAACATTGTGTTTATGTTCCTGAAAAATGCTATTTTAAGCTAAATGATGTTAAGCGAATGCAATTTCCCCATAAGAAATAATGTAAATGGAAGGGAGTAGGTTCAAGGGAAATTGTTTTTAGCATATCAAGGCAGTATACACATATAAATGAAAGTTTTAAGAAATGTTGAATAATTTAATACTGTAAAAAGCAATGATGATCCTGATGCTAAGTTGAGATGCTGGAATTTGAGGGTATGTCTACACTAGCTCCCTAGTTCAAACTAGGGAGGCTAATGTAGGCATTCGAAGTTGCATATCAAGCCCAGGATTCATATCCTGCACTTGATTTGCATCTTCCTGGCCGGTTGCCATTTTTGAAATTTATAAGTCCGGACTAACTGCCCGCGTCTACATGCGGCAGGGACCCCGTAGTTTGAATTAAAGCCTCAGTTCTAACTATCTGTTATTCCTCCTGGAATGAGGTTTAACAGGTAGTTTGAACTAGGGCTTGAATTCGAACTACCAGGTCCCTGCTGCGTGTAGACGCGGGCAGTTAGTCCGGACTTGTAAATTTCAAAACTGGCAACCGGCCAGGAAGATGCAAATTAAGCCCGGGATATTTAAATCCCAGGCTTGATTTGCAACTTTGAATGCCTACATTAGCCTCCCTAGTTCCAACTAGGGGGCTAGTGTAGATATACCCTGACGGTGGAATATTTCCCAGGGAATGTTTTGCATTAAATGATGAATTAGCATTCGACTGAGCCATCAAGGGTTAACATGTTGTAAATGTAGCCTCACACTGTGAGGCAGCATAGACTGAGGCAGGAGGGAGGAAACACAATAGATGAACATCAAACAGGAGGTTCCTGGGAGCAGCTCCAAGGCAGAGGGCAGGAGCAGCAGGTCAGTGAGAGTAGGAGCAGCTAAATTGCAGCACACCTAGAACATGGGGTCACATCCCTGTTATGGTTTTGGCCTTTACAATATCCTGTGGTAATGAATTCCACAGGTTGCAAGAAGAAGTATGTCCTTTTCTATTTTGTATTAACTCTGTTGCCTGTTAATTGGATGACCTGTGGTTCCTGTGTTATATGAAGGAATAAATAACATTTACTTATTCACTTTCTACATACCATTTATGATTTTATTGGCCTCTATCACATTTTTCTTAGTAATTTCTTTTCCAAGCAGAAAGCCCCAGTATTTTTAATCTCTTTTCATATGGAAGCTGTTTCATTCCCTTAATGGTTTTGTTGTGCTTCTCTGAATGTTTTCCAATTCTAATATATCAGAACTGCACTCAGGATTAAAGATATGGCCATACATGGATTATATAGCGGCATTATAACATGTTGTGTCATATACGATATCCCTTTCCTAATTATTCCTAATATTCTGTTTCACTTTTTATTTACTAGTTTTGCCAATTTTCTATCCTTTTCTAACTGCTAAATTTATTTATTTTTTTAAAAAGCTAAATGTAGGGGCCTTATCCTCAACTGGTATTAATTGGTGCAGCTCCATTGACTTGACCAGTTGATCTCTCCCTAAATATTTTCTTGATATTACTTTCTCTTAATAAGTAATACATTTCAAAAACTATATTAAAACAATGTAAATGTTGCAAAATCAAGCACTCAAATTTAAGAATCACCGGAGGAACACAGAAGGCACTTAAGCAGGGCTACTCAAAATTAGAAATCCCAGGGTCCACAATGATACTCACAGCACATGCCGAGGGACACAATTTAAGTGTGGTTGCATCTACATGCAAATAGATGTGCAAATATATGAAAATAGCTTCTTTCACACTGATGGGCATGACTACAAAGTTTAAGTCAAGACTACACAGCACACAGACCCCATTTAAGTCAGTTCTGCTGATATTAATAAAATGCAATATTCACCCAATTTCCATCCATATGACAGCCTTTTAATGAGCAACAACAGTCCAGGAATTTAACTACTAAAACGTATATCAACAGAAGACTATTATATTGACTACTTTTTTGTTTTGGCTTCCACCGCAGGCTGCATGTTGAGCTCCGCATTAACCCAAACTGCACTGCAGGCAACAAACCAACAGGCCCCGGGCTGCATGTGGCCCGTGGGCCATCTGTTGAATAGCCCTGCACTAAAAAGACAGAACTTGGTAGCATAGACACTGAGTACCAGAGTTATTGACTCGAGTCCCACGACTTGAACTTGAGTCTGACTTAAGTTGCCTTGATGACTTGACTTGAGACTTGACTCGGGTTCATTGTTTGAGACTTGACTTGAGACTTGCTAATTTTGTTAAGTCGACTGAAAAAATTGTCCGAAAATACCGATATGGCTTGTACAAAATGGCTTGTAATTGATGGCTTGTACAAAAGCAACTTGATGTTTTTTAAATTAAGACTTGAGACTCGACTTGGGACTTGAACTGTAGTGACTTGAGACTCGACTTGGACTTTACAATGATGACTTGAAGACAACACTACTGTGTTCAGCACCAAAGTGGTTTCTAGATAATGGAAGATGTAATTGTAGGAAATGTTCTTTTCAGTGTGTGAAGTTCTGGTCTGCAGAATGCTCAGTACAGGCATTTGGAGAAGTTACTGGCTATAATAATCCATTGAGCATATACAAATTAAGATTTCCAGAAACTCAAAACATGGTTAAATTTGGATAGATTTTTTTCACAGCAATGGCAAAAGGCACATCCTTGAAACTAGGGCAATGTCACCGGAAATTGTGACTTAGTCCCTGCTCCAATGCACCGCGGCATTTAATCAATCCACTGCCTCAGGCGATAGTGCATCTTAGTCCATCCTATTCCTTGCGTGTTGAACATATATTTTAGTTTCTGTGGGCTATTATACTTTCATTTATTTTTGGCTATTGAGGTTAGTTTTCTGGTGCAGGGTGGTATTGGTGTACCGTGAGAACCAAGATGTTAGACTAGAAGATCTGATGTTCTTCTTACCTTAAACTCTCACTTTTTGTGAAACAGCTATACTGTTTTTGCAGAAATGTTTCCAAAGTATTTAGCCTGAAGCAAACACCTGGCAGGGGAAATTTCAGCTAAACAGATTAATTTGCAATGCCATAAGCAACCTAAAAAAATATTCTTATAAAGAAAAAGCATCAGGCAAGTTTAACTGTAGGCATCTCTTCCTCAGTGAGCAATATTAGTAGTTGCCATAGGGAAGTTAGTTAATCCTAAAAGGGAGAGGAGGTGGTCTACATAAATATGAAGAGCATGAAACAGTATCTCTATTCAAATGCAGTCCATGCTAGGGGGGAAAGTGAGAACCTCTGAACTCAAGTTATTCAGAGCCTGCTTTTTTGAAAATGGTCTCAGTTTGTGTTTAATGTACTAGGTGCAAGCACCAGAACAAGCTCTTTTCAGAAACATCCTGGATGTGCATGTGATAGATACTCTGTAATATTTGTCTACTCACTGCATGCTTCTTTATAAAGATGTTAGACAAAAAATATAGAATAATACAAGTATTGGCACAACTGGTAACTATCGACTCACAGTCTATAGTTCTTTTTTGAGGATTGCTTCTTATATTGATTTTTTATGTAGCTAAGGCCTTGGTAATACCAATACGGCTACGTCTAGACTGCAGCGCTTTTCCTCCGGTATCCTGGAGAAGTAATGCCACGTCCAAGGAAAGCGTCCGCTTTTCTGAAAAAAAAAATCAGAAAAGCGGATACGTTCTTTTGCCATCCCCATAAACTTCATTCTATGAGGAGGAAAGGACGTGTCAAAAGAGCAGGTTTTTCTGAATTTGGTGCCATGTAGACACACCAAATTTCAGAAAAGTGTCTTTCGACAGAAAAAAAGAAAAAGATACGTAAATTGCGGTTTGCAATTTGTGTATCTTTTTCTGACATATTTGTAATCTAGATGTAGCCTGTGTTTCCACATCAAGTAAGAAAGACAACAGTCTCCTTTCCTTAGTGCACAGTTGTAAGATAAGGCATCCAGGTACACCTCATTGAGGAGAATTGCTATAAGAAAGTAAAAAAACAGAAGCTACAGTGAAAGTAAACAATTCAAATCAGAGCATTTGTCAATGGACTCACAATTCCTAATTAAAAGCAGGTAAAATAAATATTGAATAAGGGAAGCAATTAATTTACAGCAAAGTACTTTATTAAATAAGTTACAAACATATCCTTACATACATTTTGGTTTTTTAAAATTTACTATTCTTCTTGAATACTTACGATACTTACAAAATACAATCACTGGGACATACTTAACAAGGGAAAACTTGGGGTGGAAAAACTCAAAGGGCCTATTGCTCATATCTTACATCAGTTTAACACCATTGACTCCAATAATCTATTCCTGATTTATACATGCCTAAGTGATTTATACATACATCAGGTCCTTACTTTTTGTATTTAGAAGAACTAGATCATACTGAAAGTTAAGATGTACTGAAGATATGAAAGATAAAGTAAAAGATGCTTCAAGGAAGGTGGAGGTATTTACAACTGTGTGAAGCTTTCCCCTTAAAGAAACTAGTAAAAAATTGGATTCACAAAAGCAAAAAATCTTGGTTTTCTTTAACAATTTTTATGTAATGCTAGCATTATCCATCCCATTGTGATTGTAGACGTACACAGGGCCTCCTTCCTCCCTTCTGTTCCCAGGGGCAGGAAGACTTGGACAGGCTTGGATCACACGTCTGCCTCCCTTCCAGCTGCTCCAGGGCTGGGGAGGCTGCAGCCATGTACCCTCCTTCCTCCCTGCTGCTCCCAGGAGAAGGGGTAGAGTTGGGGTCATGAATCCTCTTCCCTCCCCACTGCTCCAGGGATTCTGGGACACAAGCACACACTCTTCCCTTCTCCTTGGTGGTGGTTGGGGGGCATGTGCACATGGCCTCTTCTCTCCCTGTTGCTCCGGGGTGTGTGTATGGGGGGAACTAGGGCCATGAGTCCTCTTCCCTCCCCACTGCTCCAGGAATACTGGGGCATGCGTGTGTTCTTCCCCTCCCCATGGTGGGATTGTGGCTCCTCCTTCCCCTGGTGGGGGGCGAGTCCTCAGTGGATGTGGTGGTGCTGTAGATGCAGCTGGGACCTGCCTCCCCCTAGAAACCTCTCAAGTTTTCTCAGATGTTCTCTGTGACAGACAGCGAGACAGACACCTCTCCTTTTATAATAGTATAGATTGATGTATCCACAGATCTCTCCGCAGAAAGAGTTTACTACCCAGATATTTTGCAAAGAATCCCTGTTAATAAAGTGATTGGAGCCAGTCAAATGTGAACCAAAAAATCCGCCAAAAATGTATTCAAGAGATGTCATTATTTGCTGAAAAACATATTTAAAAATAGTATTTGCTCAGCCACAGAATTGACTGAACACTGCAAAAATATACTCATTGAATAAGTTAGCTGATGAACACTCGCAAAATTCTGTCAAATGTATTCTCCAGAAGGAATGCGATCTGCCCTTAAAATTATGCAAGCCTTTCCTTTCAAACAAAAAGTCTCTATTTCTCTCTTCAAGATACAAATAACTATATTTTAATTGCATCTCTCCAACTGCAAAGTTTAAAATCCCTCTCCACTCAATTCCACTTGGAAAGACAAATCTTAGAGTACAGGTCTTTGGTGTCCTGGCATCACACTAATGGGAGCGGGAAAACAATTGAAAGAACGAATACAGTAGTGGCCAGTCTGTACTAGGGATGTAATAGTATAATCGATTAACAGATTAACCGATAAGCAAAAGCTTATAGGTTAATGCTATAGACTACAGGCATTCCCCTCTCCCCTCCCCCACAAACCTTGCCAGTAAATTTTTTAGCAGGCTAGCCAGCAACACGGCTCAGACCCGGCTTGCCACAGGTCTGGGACTTACCCCTACAGTGGCTCTGCATTTGAAGTGTATTAGGAGCCAGGTAGGCAGGTTTCCCAATTCAATTCCAGCTCGTGCCAGGTCCGGGAGCTCAGACACTGCCCCTCAGGAAAAGGGCTGCTGCCACTCTCTGCTGCTGCCACTGTATCAAAGGCAGCAGTATAGGGTGTCAGGCAGACAGACTGAGAAGGGAGCCAGTTTAAAAACTGCAAAAGCAGCGAGGAGTCCTGTGGCACCTTATAGACTAACTGAAGTGTTGGAGCATAAGCTTTCATGGGCAAAGACCACGAAACTGGCTTCCCTTGCAGACTAGTTCCCGCCTGGCACCCCATGCTGTTGCCTCTGATAGAGACACAGCAGTGTGGGATGGCAGAGGGATCCTTGGGAGTGGGGCTGGAGTGCACTAGCTGCCAGCCTCACCCCCAGGGACTATAGAATAGTCGACTAATTAATAAGAATTAATGAGGTTAACCGACTATTCAATTAATTGATATTTAACATCCCTGTCTATACTTAGCTAAAACTATATGTGGTATCCATATCTTTGTCATCTCAAGATTAGATTTTATATGCACTCTACATGCAGGGCAGGATTCAGCCATAGATGCTATAGGCCAGTATAAACCCATGGTCATGGGGCCATTCCCTGGGTGGGGAAATTATGCAATCAGGCCCAGGACACGTGGTGGTCTGGGGGCCCATCCATTAACAGCCCCCGAGCCTGACCCTTCCTGACATTGCCCTGTCCTCTCCTCCCCATGGGACCCCATCCCTGAGGATGCAGTGGCAATGGCCGTGCCCCTGTGCATGCTGCGCAGTGGCAGGAGCCACGGGAAAGTGGAGCACAGTGGAGGAAGTGCACTCAGCAAGTGCTCTCTGCTTCCCCCATAGCTCCTGCTGCCACGGGGAGTGTGGGGAATCCTGACTGTTGCTGCTGCACCAGCTCTTCCACCACCCGTCCCATGAAGTCATGTCCTCAGGGAGGGAGTGCATTGGGAGGGAAACAGCAGAGCAATGGCAGGAAAGGTAGGGGCTTGAAAGCTGGTAATGAACAGGCCCTCAACTTCAGCTCAGTGGGAGTCCTGAACTGGATTGCATAATCTCTCCAGTCAGGGGTGGCCTGTGAGCCAAAAGTTTGAGACCCCTCTGCACAGCAGTGCCTGGAAACCTGGCTCCAGGAGTCATGTGATTACATCAGATTCCCAGCTTTCCTATTTGAAAACTAAATTCTGAAAGTTTCTAAAGGCAACTGTGTGTAACTGAAGCAGTGCTATCTGCCCGTTTGTAAACAGCCCGAAACAATAATTCTGAGTGATATGAACTATCTCACTAATTTAATAGAGGGTTAGTTCCAATATCCACTGCTCAAGAGCCCTGCCAAAAGAGGACTCTGGTAGGAAAAGAGTGCAACAAATCGGGTTCACCCACCTAAACAGATATAGGCTGTGTCTAGATTACAACCCTCTTTCGACAAAGGGATGTAAATTAGGCACTTAGACATTGCAAATGAAGCTGGGATTTGCATGTCCCGCGCTTCATTTGCATAATCACATAATGGCACTCTTTCGAAAAAGCACCATTTTGAAAGTGAAACTGTGGTCTAGACACGTTTCTTTCGAAAAGGGAAGGCTTTGTTGAAAGATCCTGTTAAACCTCATTACAATGGGAAGCCCATGTTCCAAACACAAAATGAAGCCCCCAAAAAAGAGGTTAAGGGAAACAAATTAACTGCAAGACTTTTTTAAAATCTAAGAATGAAATATTAAGAGAATGTACACTAATCCAAGGAAGGCTGTATTTGACTTAGGGGTTTATAGTGACACCTATTACCATAGTAACTGAGTTTTATGGTGTAATTATCACCTCTGAGTGGTTTTTATTATTGTTGGTCTGTTTGGCAGGGTGCAGAGAATGAACTCTTTGCTGAAGTCTCTTACCGCTCCTACCAACACAAATTAAAGTGCTGAGGCAGTGAAGTAGGAATCCAAAATATGGCTGTGATCATTTAACAAGTTCTGCTGTGGGTCAGCTTCTTACATCAACAGGGTTCTATATAGTCACAGGGATTTGCTCAGGGAGAATTCATTGCAGAATCAAGATTGTATGGGCTCATAACAGGAATGTACATAATAGCATTCACTGGTCAGCCACAGGGGGAGGATATAAGATTTGAAGGTTAATCCAGGAGCCCCCAGAATATAAAAATAGAATAATTTCTAATTGTTATTGACTGCACTGGGCTTTTATTTTTTGTAGTTGTTGGCTGGTTGCATTTTCTTAACACCTCACAAAGGTAATTATAGGAAATGTATATGGATTTGCTATCCTTACTAAAATAATGGAATCACACATGGCTTCCTGAAAAAGGTTTTATTTTTCTGTCAGTTGATACTTTTTTGCACAATGTTTCCCAATATTTAGCTTCTTGAAAATGTTTGCAAACCAAAATACCTGAATTCCAGAAAAACGCAACCTGTTCCAGTTACAGTGAAAGCTTTGTTATCTGGCACTCTATCAACCGGAAAACATTGTTAACTGGCATTACCCCCCAGACACAATATTGCCGTGTCTTCAGGCATAGGCACCTGACTCCTGCCTGTCCAGCCAACTATTATGAGGACTTCTGACAGCCAGCACCACAGACTAACATCATCAGTAGGTGCCTCCTTCCCCCGCAGCCTGCCTTGAACTGCTGAGAGCCAGATCTGCCAGTAGGGAGCAGGGGGTATGTCTACACTACAGCACTAATTCGACCTAACTTAATTCGAATTAGTTAATTCGAACTAAGCTAATTTGAATTAGCGCATCTAGACCTAAAACTAATTCGAATTAGCGTTTTGCTAATTCGAAATAGCATATCCACACTGAGTGGACCCTGAACCGAGGTTAAGGATGGCCAGAAGCAGTGCCGGCAGGGCATCAAGTTAAGACTTAGAGCATGGAGCTGCTGCCTCAGGCTAGACGAGGGCTGTGCTTCAAAGGACCCGACCCCCACCCCAGACAGACAGTTCTCAGGGTTCCCCGCTTGTCTACCTCAATGAGGGACAGCAAAGCAGTCCTGACTTGGAGTGCCCTGAGTGCCTGCACTCGGCACATCACAGCACTCGGCCATCAGCCCGGCTACACTTGCCTCAGGCTGCCATCTGGGGGGGTCAAATGGGGGCTGTCAGGATCCAGGAGGCCCTGTGGGAGAGCGTCCACCCCGAGGAGCCCGCAGAGCCACCCCAGTCCTCCCCATCAGGGGCTAGTGCTCCATTCCTCCCTCACCTTCTTCCACTTACCCCTCTCTAGCCTCCCTTCCTGATGTAAAAAATAAAGGATACGTGTTCAAAAATAGAAATTCTCTTTATTTAACAAAACTGGGGCGGGAGGGGGGGATTAACCTCTGGGGAGATGGGAAAAGGAGGTGGGAGAGTGGAAGAGAGAGGGTGGAAGAGGAGAGGGGGAAACCTGAGAGGAGGGACCTGGAAGGGGGAACCCAGGGGAAGAAGGAATAGGGGAAGAATAAAACTATGGTACGCCATATCTTCAGTACTGTGTACAGATGTGGTCTCCTCACCTCAAAAAAGATATTTTGGCCTTGAAAAGGGTTCAGAAAAGAGCAACTACAATGATTAGGGGTTTGGAACAGGTCCCATATGAAAAGAAGCTAAAGAGACTGGGACTTTTCAGCTTAGAAAAGAGAAGACTGAGGGGGGATATGATAGAGGTCTATAAAAGCATGAGTCGTGTGGAGAGGGTGAATAAAGAAAAGTTCTTCATTAGTTCCCATAATATGAGGACTAGAGGACATCAAATGAAATGAATGGGCAGCAGGTTTAAAACTAATAAGCGAAAGTTCTTCTTCACACAGCACATAGTTAACCTGTGGAACTCCTTGCCACAGGAGGCTGTGAAGGCTAGAACTATAACAGAGTTTAAAGAGAAGTTAGATAAAGTCATGGAGGTTGGGTCCATGGAGTGCTATTATCCAGGGGGTAGGAACGGTGTCCTTGGCCTCTATTTGTGGAAGGCTGGAGATGGATGGCACGAGACAAATCGCTTGGTCATTGTCTTCGGTCCGTCCCCTCCGGGGTACTTGGTGGTGGCCACTGTCGGCAGACAGGATACTGGGCTAGATGGACCTTTGGTCTGACCCAGTACAGCCATTCTTATGTTCTTATGTTCTAAGCTCAGGGCTCAGAGTTGGGGGTCTTACTGCACCAACTTGATTTTATGCAAACCTGCTCCTGGGTTTGCATGTGGCCTTTGGTGGCCAGGCTGGCAGCTATCCTGCCCTAGATGGCTGCATTCCTGTGCCTAGCACAGAGATCGTGGACGTTGGAGGCCTCCCCCCAAACCTCGATGAGGTCTATGATCTCTGCGCTAGACCAGGCGGGCACTGCCTCTTATGGCCCCGGGCAGGCTCCTGGGAGCTTCCAACCTGGTCCTGGGAAGAGGCAGAGTGCTGGGTGTCACCAGGTGGCTGGCTCATGCCGTGCCAGGTGCAGGGTCTGCTGGCTGGGTGCTGGCAGACTTGCAACTGGCATGAGCACCATAGCCAGACCGTGCCCCTTTAAGGGCTCCGGGGCTGGGAGGGGGGCAGAAAAGTTTCCTTGGTTTGGCCCAGAGTGGCCACCAGGGCAACCTGGGAAGGGCTAGCCTCCAACTAGTTCGAATTAAGTGGCTACACAGCCCTTAATTCGAACTACTTAATTCAAACTAGGTGTTAGTCCTCATAGAATGAGGTTTATCTAGTTTGAATTAAGCGCTCTTCTAGTTCGAATTAAGTTCGAACTAGCGGTTTGCATGTATAGATGCTATGAAAGTTAATTTGAACTAACGGCTGTTAGTTCAAATTAACTTTGTAGTGTAGACATACCCAGGGGCATAGCAATAAGCTTTGTTATCTGGCACATTCAACTAACTGACAACTCCAATTCCCCATGACTGGTGGATAACAAAGCTTTCAATGTATATTGCACTTTTGCTAATCTACCAGTAGTACATTCAAAAGAATGTGAGAGAAAACTATTTTCACAATTTAGAAATATGTACACAGTAAAATGGGCTTCATTGTGTTCATATAAACTTTATTACTACAGCTATTCAAAAAGATAATCTTGCTTTTTTGAGAGTTTTGAAAAAAAAAGGAGGATGTTAATGCCAGAAATAAAAAAGTAACACAATAGAAACAAATGCAAAAGTTACAATCAAACTGAAACTGTACAGAGGTGACAATGATTGTAAACTTAATAAATGGAAGTACACAGTAAAATTATTATGCGCCCTCCTATTTTTCAATTATTTGCATTATAATATAATACTCGCTTTCATAAAGAGCTTTTGGTAAATTGCAAACCCCCAGAGCTGAGCAGGATTTTATTTCCATGAACTGCTGAAACAGAATTTAAAAAAGAAATAATTCAGTTCTTGAATTTTCTGCTTCGAGTAGCATACTTGTGTATTTCATTTCTTTAGCCTTTTAACAGTATTTTATAGTGTTTTCAAAACTAGAATTACCTGCTTGGGATCATTATTGATAATTAGTTCACAAACTATAAAATAGGCTGGTCATTTATCAGCAAAATATGCTTTACTTGTGATCGGGGAGTTGGTCATAAAGACACCCATGGTAAAAGAACTGACTGCCCTTCACTATCATAGTAATCTATTAAAAGACTGTGCAAACAAGAATGACATCAGAAAAGAAATGTATATAGCTAGTAACAGTAAAGGCAGTAGCAATACCGATTAGCATGCATACAATATATCTTCCAAGTGCAATATTTCATCTGCAATGGTAGACTAAAAATTAACTCATTTATTTGTGTGGCTGTAATAGATTTAAAAGCAATATCGTGAGCAATATAAGTACATATTAAAATATCACTCAAGGATGTTTAGCTTTTGAACATAACAGTCACATTTCCATTCCAAGCCCAGCTGCTGTGATATGTTTATGTGTTCTTTTATGTGGCAGAGAATGAATTTCAGATTAATTGATAGAATGACACATGAAAGGTTTTGCCTAGAATCCTGAAGGATGACACATGAGCTTTTTTTTTCTTTAAATTACTACAATCACAGTTTCATTTTCCAGGAAACTATAAGCAGTTAACCCCCTCTATAATGTGATCTCATACTGAATCTTTAAACTGCCAGCTTAAGAAAAAACAGGTAGGACTGCCAAAGCTAAAGCTGTTTTATTATCTCCACTGTACTTTTTTTTTTTTTTTTTAGATCTAAAACTCACCTTTAACAAAGGAAAATATTGGCTGAGCTATAAAATAGCAACAGAGTCCAGTCTTTCCATACTAGCTTTTGTGTGATGTTAGCTGATTTATCAAGATGTGTGCTGTTTGCCATCTATAGGAGTCCAGAATCGTGTACATGGAATAAGAACAAAATTAGAACTGGTTTATGAACTTCTCTATCACTTCTCTTGTTTTGCCATTGAATAAAATGGAGGGAAGCCTTCATTTTATTTCTTGACTCTCTTTGAAATTCCTTTGTGACACATAATTCCTCTGAGCATTAATTTCTTAATCTGTCAAATGGTGCTAAATAATAACGTACCTATTCATACAATGGAGACTGAATTCATTCATTGTTTGAAAAGTACTTTAGAGTTAGATGTCAGGTACTAAGTAAGTATAATGAAATATTACTGGAATTGTTAGATTGTCATTTGACAGTGATTTTTTGCACTCCACTATTATATACTGGGCGAGGATCCCTGGTCTTCAGAAGGAATTCACCCCACAGGAGGAAAAGTGGTCATCTTGACTATACCAGCAAAAGTAAGTGTAGCTCTGTGAGTGGAGGATGTACTGGGATCTTGCTCCTACAATCATTTATGCATCCAGGAAGTCCTTTTCAATTCACTGAATTTATGCACATGCAAGAAATTAAGCATGTACATAAATACTTGCAAGAATGAGGCTTCTCTGACTAAACAAGTTGTTTCTAAATTCCCTAGGTGCCTCTTATTTTTTCTCTACTATTTTATACGGCCACAGAATCCCTCTTCTCTTCTGTGCTTCTGTATGGCAGCCACATCCCTTCACTATTTCTTGTTTTCAAAATCACACCACGGAAAGTTAGACACCGATCTCTTACCTTTGAAAATCCTTAGGTGTTTTAGTCCCCATTCATGGCTGTAAACTCTCAGTCTTTTAATTTTACTTGTTGCCCTCTGAGTTCAAAGCTTTCCTTTTAGTATGACACCTAACAGTGTGTACAGTAGCCTGGAGGTTCTTTTAATGATGGATGCAATGTGATTTTACTCTCTTATTTTCTGCTACGCATTCAAAGATCTTGTTCATTTTCATGACTGCTGCCTAAAATTACACTGCGTTTCAGATCTCAGCTAACCTATCTTATATCATTCTGCTGCTAAGTTATTTGCTGTGTAGGCGTGTTGAAGGTGTAGGTGGTATTCCAACTCTTTGATCCAGTCCACATCACTTTTTATTTCTAACTCATTAAACTACAGAAACATAATTCTGTATTGTTAGCACATTTTTTCTAGTTGTGTTTGAACAAAATGAAACACTATTTGTATTTGACTACGTGTTAGTCAAATCCATCACTCATTTATACCCCACTCTGACGGAGTGTGGGTGGTCATTTGTGCCTCCTGCTAGAGGCCCTGAAGACTTAATGCACCCCACACCAGAAAGAGGAGCAGAGGTGGACCATTCAGTTCTTCCTAGAGAGGTCTTGTGGAAGCACCCTATCAGAGTCAAGCAGGCTCATATAAAAGAAGCTGTAGGGAGCTGAGTGGATAGCAGCAGAGAGGTCAGGAAGGGTATGTCTACATGTGTTGTTCAAAGATGTGTGACTGGTTGCATTTGCTTAAACTGGGAGAAGGAGGACCTGAGAACTCTGCCTGCTACAATTCCTCGAGGGATGAAGCTAAAGGGGCCAGTAGGAAGGAACCCAGGGAATGCAGCAGCAAGTTATTGAGGGTGAGAGTATGTTACTGAATATGGGCCCTGGATTGGAACCTGAGCTAGTAAATGGTCCCTGTGGGCCCCCTCCTTACCCCCACCTCCCCTTGCCACCAAAGTGGCCTATGCCTTATGAAAGGAACAATGTTTCTTTAGAAGCCCAAGTCAATAGCTGGATTTAAAGGACCCAGAGCTGAGGCTAAAGACCCTGGTTTGGGCAATTGGGTGAACTCTTTGCTAGCCTGCAAGGGTCCATTTTTGATTGTATGACTTAGCCAGAGGCAGAGCGACTGAAGACCAGCCATTGAAGGCTGATAACCATCAGATTGTTGTAAGGGCAGGGAAGTAACAGATGCATCAGCAGAAGGTGCTCAAAAGTTGATTGCCCCCATATGCATTCCCTTTAACACGGGAGCTGCCCTACCTGATCATGCTGGCAGTCCATCCGGTTCACTATTCTGTTGCTGTCAAAGCACAGTACCAATCAGATGCTTCAGAAAAGGTGTAAGAAACCCTACAGCAGACAATTGCCTACAAATAACGTGCCTTAAATGTTATGTTGATATCACCAAGTCTCAGAGAGACACCTGTGTTAGTCTGTAACTTTAAAAACAACAAGTAGTCTTGTGGCATCTTAGGGTATGTCTACACTTGCAGCCTAATTTGAACTACGTCTGCAAATGTAAGCATTCGGAATTGCAAATCAATCCTGGGATTTAAATATCCCACGCTTGATTTGCATCTTCCCGGCCAGGCGCCATTTTTCGAAATTTACAAGCCTGAAGTAACTGTCCACATCTACACGTGGCAGTGAAACGGGCATTCGAAATAAAGCCCTAATTTGAACTACCTGTTATTCCTCCTGCAATGAGGTTTAACAGGTAGTTCAAACTAGGGCTTTATTTTGAATGACCATTTCACTGCCGCGTGTAGATGCGGGCAGTTATTCGGGCTTGTAAATTTCAAAAATGGCGCCAGGCCGGGAAGATGCAAATCAAGCGCAGGATATTTAAATCCTGGGTTTGATTTGCAATTTCGAATTCCTACATTTGCAGCCCTAGTTCAAATTAGGCTGCAAGTGTAGACATACCCTTAGAGACTAACAAAAATATATTGGTATCACATATATGCCAACAAAAACTCATGATATTATAACAACCTGATATTGCCTCTTATTCCACCTTTGTACGTCCTAACACTTTTCTTTTTTTGGTGAGCAACACTTCACATTGAGCAGTTGTTTTCACTGAGACCATTGTTACAAATTAGTCCTAGGATTTATTACTCATGTAGATTGCTTCATTGGTATAAATAGCTCAGATTAGTCCTTACTTTGCATTTGAGAACTGTGACTTTCATTAGACATTATGCTCACAACTGCCCTTGATTTGTCAGATCTCTCTGAAGTTTTCTCTTGCTTTGACTAATTTTATTAATTTGTGTCATTTGCAGTTTTTCCCACCTCACTGTCTAACTCCTAGTCCAGAACATAAAGAACACCAATTCTAAACATAAAACCTTTTTCTTCCTATTGTTTATTTCTTAACAATTTTGAAAACTGATCATTCAGTCTTATACCTTGTTTTCTCTCTCTTACAAAATGGCATGATAGAACTATCAACTCTGCAGCTTTCTTGAATTTTGATCAGGAGACTTGCAAAGACCTATGGTATGTTTCTTATGGTAGGGTAACTTCCCATTAGTCTATAGCAGGGGTGGGCAAAAGGCTCTCTGCCAGCTGGATCTGGCCCGCCAAGCCGGTGGATCCAGCCCTCAACTGCCCTGCCGCTCCCCATCCTCAGGGCAATCAAGGTGTGTGTGTGGGGGGGGGGGGGGGGAAGGAGCACAAGAAGTGTCCAGGCCCTGCCCCTTCTGCCCAAGACCCCACCCCTTTCAGGGTGGTCTGGAGCCAATTTAGACATTTCTGAAGTGGCCCCCTTTTAAAAATTATTGCCCACCCCTGATCTATAGGCACTTCTCTTGCTACTGAGCTGCATCTGCTTCCTTTCTTTGCTCATTTATACTACTCTGTGTATGTAGACAAGAACATTAATTTTGTCTGATTTTTAGTATCTTTCAACTTGTTCCTCCTTGTATTACAAGTTCCTTTATTTTTGTCTGGTCCTATAAAATGTATCTCCATCTGTGATACATTTCTACCACTGTCCCTGCTGAATAGTGATTGTTAATAGTCAAGGCCCATAAAATAAGCCAAGTTGGATTCCTGAAAACTCAGTGTATCATCTTGAAGGATGTGAAGTCCACCAGTGAAGGCTTTGCTTGGGTTTGGCATGCAACATATCTCAATTGCTTTTAGTCATTTTATTTTGATGAAGTTTTTGCAACTTGAACTTCCAGAGATTTTCCCAGATTGCTGGTTATTGCTGCAAAATGTCCATGAATATTCATTAAAAATCTGTCAGTAGAGTCTGAATCTCTTTAATTTGATCCAACAGTTTATTGGGTTATGTGGGGGTGCTGGTGGGTAGCTTCAGTCTGGTAACTAATTCACAGGAGTCTGTATTTTAAAAACTGTTCACAATTGGCACCTCTGTTGTCAGCCTCAGCAGGGAGGCCCAGGACTGAATAAACTTAGAAGCTGATGTGCCTCATTAAAGTGATGATACATCAGCTTTGACATATGAAGTAGTTTGCACTGCCCTAAGCTAAAATAATTCTGTTAACAAAGTTTCTACTTTTGTCAACATGACATTTTTCTGAACTGTGTGCTATAAAAAGCAAAGTTGATATTATTTTTATTACCTAGGGTTAAAAGCTTATTTTAATAGCCATATTTATCTTTAAATTCTGTTTTGGAACCTCACGGGATGGGAAGAGTGGCTTGAGTTATTGTAAATATATGTAAAAGCTGGTGTAAACTTGTTCATCAGTTTCTATTAGATTCTGTACTTATAGCAGACTCAAAAGCATGCCTTGATTTTTTTTATTTTATAGAGAATAAAAAGACATTTCCAGATCTATTGAAACTGAAATTAGGAAACATCTACTAGATGTCTCTGAGTGATGAAAGATAAAATTGTTAAACCTTTCATAACTTACCAGTGTATATCCTCTGGAGTCAGACAGATAGGGTACGTCTACACTACAGCGCTAATTCGAACTAACTTAGTTCGAATTAGTTAATTCAAACTAAGCTAATTCGAACTAGCGCATCTAGAACTAAAAACTAGTTCGAATTAGCGTTTTGCTAATTCGAACTAGCGCGTCCACACTGATTGGACGCAGGGGGGCATTTAAGGGCAGCTGAAACTGGTTCTGGCAGGGCATCAGGTCAGTAGTTGCTTTGTGTGGCTGCTGTCTGAGGCTATCTGAGGCTCGAGCTTAAAGGAACCCCCCCGGACAGCCGGTTCCCAGCTTTTCCTGCTTACTTGCCAACCTCGCCGAGGTACAGCAAAGTGTTGGTCTCTGTGCCCATCTGTGTCGGTGCTTCCCTTCGGGGGGGCCGCCGCAGGTGGCAACATGGAGCCACATCTCGCCCTGCACCTTCTGGTGCACTTTCTGGACTTGCTGCTGCAAGCCTGCCAGCAATGGCTCGAGGCTGCCTGGCACCACCTGGTGCACATCAGCCCCCTGCCTCTCTGCCTGGCCGCCCTGGGGGCCGTGGAGGAGCCACAGCGGCGCCCTGGCACCGGCGTGCCCCGCCGCGTCTGACGTCTGGACACCAGCACCGACTGGTGGGACCGCATCGTCCTGGAGCGCTGGGAGGACCGACAGTGGACCCAGAACTTCAGGATGAGGAGGGACACCTTCCTGGAGCTCTGCGAGTAGCTCGCCCCTGCCCTGCGCAGAAGGGACACTCGCATGAGGCCCGCCATCCCCCTGCAGAAGCGGGTGGCCATCGCCCTCTGGAAGCTCTCCACGCCGGACAGCTACCGATCCGTCGGGAACCAGTTCGGCGTGGGGAGATCCACCGTCGGAGCGGTGCTCATGCAGGTATGGCACTCGTTGGCCACCGAGCCGGGGGGCGAGGGGGGCTGCGAGGAGGGGATGGGCCGCCCCAGGGACAAAGGGGGGGCGGGAGGAGGCCGTACTACACGCCGCCAGGGGGGTTGCTACCGGGAGTGGGGCGCGGGGCACTGTCAGGGCACGAACTCTCCCAGCCACCCGGGCGCCCTACTGATTGGCGCTTTGCTGTGTCTCTCTCCGCAGGTGGTCAAGGCCATCAACTGGGTGCTGCTCCGCAGGGTGGTCCGCCTTGCCGACCCGGACGCCGTCATCCGGGGCTTCGGCGACCTCGGCTTCCCCAGCTGCGGGGGGGCCATCGACGGGACGCACATCCCCATCGTGCCCCGGAACACCAGGCATCCCAGTACGTCAACCGCAAGGGGTACTTCTCCGTGATCCTGCAGGTTGTGTGTGACCACCGGAGACAGTTCACGGACATTAATGTGGGCTGGTCCGGCAAAGCACACGATGCCCGGGTGTGCCGCAACTCCTCCGTGTGCCAGCGGCTGCAGGCCGGGACCTTCTTCCCCGACCGCCACATCAGGGTCGGGGACGTGGACATGCCCATGTGCCTGGTGGGGGATGCTGCCTACCCACTGCAGCCGTGGCTGATGAAGCCCTACACGGGGCACCTCAATCCCTCCCGCCAGGCCTTCAATGCCAGGCTGACCAGGGCCCGCATCGTGGTGGAGGGGGCCTTCGGGCGACTGAAAGCCCGATTTAGGTGCCTCCTCACCCGCCTCGACCTCGCCGAGCACAACATCCCTCCGGTGGTGGCAGCATGTTGTGTGCTCCACAATTTGTGTGAGCGAAAGGGGGAGGCTTTCCTGCCAGCCTGGATGGCTGAGGCTGACCGCATGGCTGGACACTACGGTCAGCCCCACACCGCCGCCATCCGGGAAGCCCAGCGGGGGGGCCGTCCGGATCCGGGAAGCCCTGTGGGAGAGCTTTCTGGTAGAGGAGGAGGACTGACCTCTCCCTTGCATGCCCCACTGGGGCCTTCTTCCACCCTACCCCCCTTCCCCTTTCCCCTCCCTACCTACTGTAAAATAAAGACACCTGTTTTTCAAACAAAAACGTATGTTTATTTAACATAAGTGGGGTGGGGGAGGGAGGGGGGAGGTTGGGAGAGGGGAGGGGGAAACCTGGGACGAGGGAGCTGGAAGGGGAGGGAAGGGAGGAAGGGAAAGGAAAGCTCAGTGGTGGGAGTCCGGCTGCCTCTCCCGTCTCGCCACACTGCGGGTCCGGAGGCGTCGGTGGGAAATGGTTGTGGAGGGGTGAGCAGGAGGGACAGGGGGTGTGGAGGAAGCAGGAGCGGAAGCAGGAGCAGGAACAGGAGGAGCAGGGGGACCAGGGGGAGAAGGGGGAGCACGGGGAGCAGGGGGAGGAGGAAATGGGAAGCGGTCGAGCAGGCTCTGGAGGTGGCCTCGCAGGGCATGGCCCTGCTCCTCCAGGGCCTCCAGACTCCTCCGGCGCAGCCTCAGGTCCTCCTGGACCCAGTGGTCCTGGGTGCGGAGCTGGTGGTCCATGAACCGGAGGTGCCGCCTTTGGTACTCCTCCTCGTTCCTGGCTCTCCTGCTTGCCCGGGCACCGGCAGCTGCTGCAGGCGGTGTGGTGCGCCCTGCAGGCCCACGTGCTGCAGCTGTGGTGCAACAAGACCAGCGGTCAATTACCCCAGGGGCCCAGGTGTGTGAAACCCAGCTCCCCTCTGCAAGACCAGGGCCCCTGCAGGATCCCCAGCTGCTGCTCCGTGGTGGGCAAGGCCCAGGCGCATGGTCCCGGGGCTCCCTCTTGCCCCAGCCCCCCGTACACATAAGGGGAACACGATGGTACTCACAGGTGGACGCCTCCCCGGCCTCAGACAACACAGGCGAGCGGCTCTTTGGGGTGCCTCGGGGATCCCGGGTCCTGGGCAGGCTGGCGGCAGGCTCCTGGCTCTCAGAGCCCTCCTCCTCCTCCTCCGTCTCCAGGAGCGGGCCCTCTGCCCCGGGGTCAATCACATCCCGGGGGGCAGGGACGGCTTGAGCCCCCAGGAGGTGGTCCAGGGCGTGGAAGTGGGGGCAGGCCTCCGGGTTGCCCCTGGCTGGCAGGCCCGGGAGTAGGACTGCCGCAGGTCCTTAATTTTGCACCGGACCTGATCCCGGCTGCGCTGGTGGCCCCTGGCGGCCAGGCTGGCAGCCATACAGCCGTAGACGGCCGCGTTCCTGTGGCTAGTGCGGAGATCGTGGACATTGGAGGCTTCCCCCCAAACCTCGATGAGGTCCACGATATCCGCACTTGACCAAGCGGGCGCCCACCTTTTGCACCCCCAGGCAGGCTCCTGGGAGCCGCCAGGCTGGTCCTGGGGAGCAGTGGAGGGCTGGGTGTCATCGGGTGGCTGGCTCATGGTGTGGCAGGTGTAGGGTCTGCTGGCACGGGTGCTTGCAGCCTTGCAACTGGCACAAACTGTGTAGCCAGCCCATGCCCCTTTAAGGGCACTGGGGCCGGGAGGGGGGCAATAGAATTTCCCTGGTGTTGGCCAGAGTGGCCACCAGGGATACCTGGGAAGCCTTAGCCTCCCACTAGTTCGAATTAAGGGTCTACACAGCCCTTAATTCGAACTAGCTAGTTTGAACTAGGCTTAATCCTCGTAAAATGAGGTTTATCTAGTTCGAACTAAGCGCTCCGTTAGTTCGAAATAAGTTCGAACTAACGGAGCGCTAGTGTAGCGCCTATCAAAGTTAGTTCGAACTAACATCCGTTAGTTCGAACTAACTTTGTAGTGTAGACATACCTGGAGTTCTGATAGACACTATCTCAAAGGACTAGATTGTCCTTCCTATTCCGTAAATAACAGGGTGCACATATGGAGCAGGTTCGGTATAAACAGGATAGAAAAAGGAGGAATTATCAGGAGAGTAACGTCTTCCTTTTTCCAGGACCTTGTGACAATTCCTCTCCTAGGCCCTTTTATTTTTGTAGGAAGAAGGGTCTGAGATTCTATCTCCAGAGACTATGACTATCTTAGTGAAGACAGAAATCTAAATAGATAGCACCAGAAATACCCTTTTTTTAGGACGCGTACCTGCCTCTCATAATGGTGCATCTGAAGTAAGTGTTGGAAGTAGGGGTGTTGGAGGTAGATTTTTAGCATGGCATTTGGTCAATGGAAACAAGAAGGAAGTTCTGCTTTTCAGAAAGTAGAGATCAGTGAAATACTGTAACAGCACAGCTAACCCACTGTGAGTCTGAAACTTTGTACCTCCACAGTTCTTTAGGATTGGGAGATCCCTAGTTTTCTCTGTCCAAGAAGAAGACTAGAAGAAGACTTATATAGTGTCCTGGGCTGTCTAGGATTTAGCTCTTATTTCCCTCTTGCAGGCTATTACTTCCTGCTCTCCACAATTGACTTTACGGTAACACAGAATAAATCATAAAATGGTCTATCTGAAGAGTTATATTCTCAAAGAGCATAGCTTTGTACAACTGAAAAGCTATGAAATATGTCAGTGTTACTGCCAGGACACTGAAGAGTCAGTATTTTTAAAAACTAATATTATTACATTTCTTCAGATGGTTTCTAGAATATATTATTTACAAAGCATTTCCATGGCATTCTCAACATATCATCTTAGTAACTCTTCACTATTAGGCTCTGATTTAGTTAATACTTGCTCACAAGAATACTCTGACTTCCAGGGAGTGACTGACATGAATAATTTTGAAGAATTGGGATCTTCATCTGAACCATAAATAGTCATACTACTGAGTTTATGACCACATCCTAATTGGGGGGAGCTCATGTAATACCTTTTTCCCACTCTAATCCTTCTACACAAGGACAGAGAGCTGGAGTGCAGTCAAGAGGGTCTAATACTCCCAGATCCAGCTGCAGGAATAATACCCTGGCACATAAATCATAGAATCATAGATAGAACTGGAAGGGACCTCAAGAGGTCATCGAGTCAAGTCCCCTGCCCTCATGGCAGGACCCAGTACCATCTAAACCATCCCTGATACATGTCTATATAATCTGCTCTTAAATATCTTCAGAGATGTATATTCCAAGGTAGGTCTACAAAGCAGTGTTATTTCAGAATAATATCTGTTATTCCAAAATAACTATGCAAGCATCTATACAGCTAATCTTTTATTTTGAAATAAATTTGAAATAACGAACAGCTTATTTTAGCATTTGTAAACGTCATTCCACAAGGAATAATGCCTCTTCCAAAACAGATATTTTAGACTAGTATCTGCGTAGACCGGGCGGATGGAGTTATTTCAAAATAATTGGCCTCCAGCCCTTCCCACAGTGCCCTGCTAGCTGTTCTGTCCACACTCATCAAAACTCTGTAGTCCTCACTTCCCCTGGAGCCCTTACAGCTGCAGCCTTAGGGGAAAAGTCTCGTTGCAGACAGCAGGAGCTGCCACTGCTTCAAGTTAGCTCAAAAAGCTGCTTGAAGTTTTTGTTAGTATTTAAAGTGCTACCATACTATTTGTTGTTTTTTAAGTTTATTCTGCCAAATAATCCAGTCAGCCTCAGCTTCCCACCCCCGCCACTCCATCCAGGGAGAAATGCCTCTCACTTGCTTTCACAAATATTGTGAAAGACATAGCATGTGGACACCACTTGTGGGATGTTCCAGTCCCTGACATCCAGCCGGGTGAGGAGGCAATGGAACCTTGCCTTCAGATGCCCGAAGGCACCCACCACCACCATGCGGACCCTGCTGAGCCTGGCATTGTAGTGTTTCTTGTAGTGGTCAAGGTGGCCAGAGTAGGGCTTCATGAGCCAGGGAAACAGAGGGTAGGCCATGTTCCCCACAATACAGACCGGCATGTCCACATCTCCAACCCTGATGATGAGTTCAGGGAAAAAAGTGCCGGTGTGCAGCTTCTGGAACATGCTGGAATTGTGGAAGATGCGGGCGTCATGCATCTTCCCTGACCATCTTCCCTATGAAGTTGTCTGTGAAATGGCCATGGTGGTCTGCAGGACCATTGAAAAGTACCCCTTCCAGTTGTTGTACATAGATGCTTGATAGTCAGGGACCCAAATGGGGACATGAGTGCCATCAACAGTCCCTTCCCTGCAGCTGGGGAAGCCCATGTCAGCAACACCAGCAACAATGGTGTCCACATCTCCAAGCTGATGACCCTGCACAGCAGGACCATGTTGATGGCCCTGTAGAAGGAGACAAACAAACAGAGAATCACAGCATTGCCAGAGCCCTTGGGAGATCCCTGAGCCCCTCCCCTAATATAGCAGGAGCAAACCCTCTCTTCCCATCTCCCAGTAGGGCTATGTGAGGGTGGGACTGAAAAACCTCAGTGTGCAGGGGAGGGTGGGTGGGATCCAGCAGCATGAGCTGTGTCTGCAGAGGGCTGATGAGGGTCTCCAAGATTAACAGGGGGTTGAATTCTTTTAGAGCCTGGGAGTCAGCCTGCAGAAACTGCTGCATGAGGTGCAGCACAAGCT
This sequence comes from Pelodiscus sinensis, assembly GCF_052426305.1. Taxonomy (NCBI): domain Eukaryota; kingdom Metazoa; phylum Chordata; order Testudines; family Trionychidae; genus Pelodiscus; species Pelodiscus sinensis. Next base: position 47,581,783 of record NC_143059.1, read on the forward strand.
GCAATAGTCGTCAACTGCCCAGAGGCAACTCCAGCTCCAGATCCATAGCTGGAGTGCTAAGGTGTCAGTAAGGGCAACAACAGCAGGCAAAGGAATGGAGAAAAGCCTGAGACACTTCTGTAAAGGGGGGTGCCTTTAAGCACAAGCTTCAGTCAGCAGCCACAGAAAGGGTACGTCTAAACTACATCCCTTTTTCAATAAAGGGCTGTAAATTAGACGTATTGAAATTATAAATGAAGCCGGGATTTGAATTTGCTGCGCTTCATTTACATAATGGCGGCCGCGGCTTTTTTTTTTTAAAGCTGCTTTTCGAAAAAAAACCCTCAGTCAAGATGGGGATCTTTTGACAGAAATGCCCCATTTTGAAAGATCCTGTAACCCTCATTTTTTGAGGATTACAGGATCTTTCGAAATGGGGCATTTCTGTCAAAAGAGCCCCATCTTGACCGCAGGTTTTTTTTTCAAAAAGTAGCTTTTAGAAAAAAAGCTGCAGATGCCATTATATAAATGAAGCTTGGGAAATTCAAATCCCAGATTCGTTTACAATTTCGATATGTCTAATTTACATCCCTTTATCGAAAAAGGGATGTAGTTTAGATGTACCCAAAGTGAGTGCAGTCCCGATGCCCTGCCTGAAGTGCTTCCAGGTGGTCTTAAATGTGATTCAGCATCCAATGAGTTTGGACACTGTATTTCAGAATAGCTCAGCACTGGTTCTATGGGCATTTGATACATAGACATTCTATTTCAAAATAAGCTCTTTCAGAGGATTTCTTTTGGAATAACTAATTCCAAAATAATTGTACAGTGTAATCATAGCTAAACTGAGAAAGATGACCATAGATTCTCCTCTGAAGACTTCTTCACATTTCTCAATGCAGAATCATGCCACAATAGGACTAGGCAGCAGGAATGGGGTGGCTAGTGGAAACTGGGGGAGAGCCGGGGGGGGGGGGGGAGCAGCAGCCTAGAATGCCCTAGACGTGCTGTGCTACATGGCTGGCCATCAGCAGTAATAGGATAAAATAACTTAGGAAGTCCTGCAACATTGTGTGAATTATGATGAGAGCAATGCAGGCTTTGAAGTTTGCAAAAACACCTTTTTGCCCAGGGCAGAGAGTTTTCACCCTTTGTTGAGTAGCCATATTAAAAGAGCAAAGAATCTGGAATAAGTCTTCATGGAAATATTAATTACCTGTGATACCGTCAGTCTAACAGCACCTGGATGGCAAGTGGCTCCTTGGTGAGCAGGGGTGAGTTTCAGCTGGCTTCACTAGTCTAATGCACTGCCAACTCCTCAGCTGCAACTAAAATGGGCTACATAAGGCATGATGTGTGAAAGGTGACACACTGATAGCTAATATTGTGAAAATGATGTATTAACAGTACTTGAAGAATTATGGATATTTGCTAATATTATGCTTTGAAGTCAGTGACCAAAGGGAAGAAAAACAGGTTTTCTGGCAGACATGAGGGAAGGCAGCTCTCTATTTGTCTGCTATGTAAAGCATGCCTTTGTTTCGGTCTTCACCGAGAAGTCTGGAGGTGTGCCTAACGTAGTGAATACAAGCAGAGAGAGGATAAGTTTAGAAGATAGGATACACAAAGAAAAAGTTAAATATCACTTAGGAAAGTTAGATGTCAGCAAGTCACCAGGTCCTGATGAAGTGCATCCCAGGATACTCAAGGAGCTGATAGAGGAGGTATCTGAGCCTTTAGCTATGATCTTTGAAAAATCATGGCAGACAGGGGAGATTCCAGAAGACTGGAAAAGGGCAAATATTGTGCCCATCTATAAAAAGGGGAATAAGAACAACCCAGGAAACTACAGACCGGTCAGTTTAACGTCTGTCCCAGGGAAGATAATGGAGCAGGTAATTAAGGAAATCATATGCAAACAGTTGGAAGGTAATAAATTGATAGGGAATAGCCAGCATGGGTTTGTGAAGAACAAGTCATGCCAAACTAATCTGATAGCTTTCTTTGATAGGATAACGAGCCTTGCGGATAAGGGAGAAGCGGTGGATGTTATATACCTAGACTTTAGTAAGGCATTTGATACAGTCTCGCATGATATTCTTATTGATAAACTAGGCAAATATAACTTAGATAGGGCCACGATAAGGTGGGTGCATAATTGGCTGGATAACCGTTGTTATTAACGGTGCTAAATCCTGCTGGAAAGGGATAACAAGTGGAGTTCCGCAAGGGTCTGTTTTGGGACCTGTACTGTTCAATATCTTCATCAATGATGTAGATATTGGGATAGAGAGTACGCTTATTAAGTTTGCAGATGATACCAAACTGGGTGGGGTTGCAACTTCTTTGGAGGATAGGGACATAATTCAAAATGACCTTAGCAAGTTAGAGAAATGGTCAGAGGTAAACAGGATGAGGTTTAATAAAGAGAAATGCAAAGTGCTCCACTTAGGAAGGAACAATCAGTTCCATACATACAAGATGGGAAGCGACTGTCTAGGAAGGAGCATGGCGGAAAGGGATCTAGGGGTCATAGTGGACCACAAGTTGAATATGAGTCAACAGTGTGATGCTGTTGCAAAAAAAGCAAATATGATTCTAGGTTGTATCAACAGGTGTGTTGTAAGCAAAACTCGTGAAGTCATTCTGCTGCTCTACTCTGCACTAGTTAGGCCTCAGCTGGAGTACTGTGTCCAGTTCTGGGCGCCACATTTCAAGAAAGATGTGGAGAAATTGGAAAGGGTACAGAGAAGAGCGACAAGAATGATTAAAGGTCTAGAGAACATGACCTATGAAGCCAGGCTTCATGAACTGGGCTAGTTTAGTTTGGAAAAAAGAAGATTAAGGGAGGACATGATAGCGGTTTTCAAATAACTAAAAGGGTGTCACAAGGAGGAAGGAGAAAATTTGTTCCTCTTGGTTTCTGAGGACAGGACAAGGAGTAATGGGCTTAAAGTGCAGCAGGGGAGGTTTAGATTGGACATTAGGAAAAACTTCCTAACTGTCAGGGTGGTCAAATATTGGAATAAATTGCCAAGGGAGGTGGTGGAATCTCCCTCTCTGGAGATATTTAAGAACAGGTTAGATAGACATCTGTCAGGGATGGTGTAGACGGAGCTTGGTCCTGCCTTGAGGGCGGGGGGGCTGGACTCGATGACCTCTCGAGGTCTCTTCCAGTCCTATTATTCTATGATTCTATGATTCTATGAATACATGTCTCCTCCACCTGCTGATTTGTATGTGAATGTGGGATGTCTCCAGAAAGAGAAAAACAGCATGAGGTCACTTTGATTGTAAGGAGGAGGGTTCAGGGAAAGAAGCCATTCTGGTATCCATCATAAATCTTCCTCAAGGTGTCAGAGAGTTCATGCAAAGTGAGAAGGATGGAACCTTCATTTAAGAGTGTTGGGCTATGTCTACACTGGCCCCTTTTTTGGAAGGGGCATGCTAATTTTTAAAGTGGGAATAGGGAAATCCGTGGGGGATTTAAATATCCCCCGCGGATTTAAATATACATGTCTGCCGCTTTTTTTCTGGCTTGGGGAAAAGCCAGAAAAAAAGTGTCTAGACTGGCCCGATCCTCCGGAATAAAGCCCCATTTACTTTGTAGGAATAAGAGATCCTCTGGAATAGGGCTTTATTCTGGAGGATCGGGCCAGTCTAGACGCTTTTTTTCCGGCTTTTCCCCAAGCCGGAAAAAAAGTGGCGGCCATGTTTATTAAAATCCACGGGGGATATTTAAATCCCCCACGGATTTCCCTATTCCCACTTTCAAAATTAGCATGTCCCTTCCGAAAAAGGGGCCAGTGTAGACGTAGCCCAAACTGATGTTTCCAGAAAGTGAAGGTAGGTGAGAAACATGCTCAGACAAAAATATTTCACATAGGAAGATAACTAAGACAAGATAACTAAGATAACAAATGGTCCTGATTGAGAAAGTCCGTCATGGCTCGAAAGAAAGAGGAATGTCCCAGGAAAAGAGGGGACATTTGAGGGCAGATGGCTTTGGGGGAACTTGTGGGTGTGTTGAAGTCACTTGTCTGGTGCAGATGAGAATGCAACTGCTGGAGTCAGAGTTGTTGAACTGCCTGCTCAACACACAAGCATTCACTGAGGGTACGTCTAGATTACATGGCTCCGTTGATGGAGCCATGTAGATGAGTTTACTAGACATAGGGAAATGAAGCAGTGATTTAAATAATCGCTGCTTCATTTACATCAAAATGGCCACTGCGCTGTGCCGATCAGCTGTTTGGCAGCACAGCAGGGCAGTCTGGACACTCTGTGGTCGACAACGGAAGTCTTTGTCGACCACTCCATTACGCCTCGTGGAATGAGGTTTACTGGAACGCTAGACAAAGGCTTCCGTTGTCAACCGCGGAGTGTCCAGACTGCCCCACTGTGCCGCCAAACAGCTGATTGGCACAGCGCAGCGGCCATTTTGATGTAAATGAAGCGGCGATTATTTAAATCACCGCTTCATTTCCCTATGTCTAGTAAACTCATCTACATGGCTTTGTCGATGGAGCCATGTAGTCTAGACATACCCTTAGTGTCTGTTTGCTGACCTTGGGTTGCAGTAGCAAAGCATTTTGGGGTACTCTGGGTTACAGGATAAATGATGACAAACCTCAGACTGGTATGCATTGCATCCCAGAATGTGACAGGTATTATTAATGAAAATCTTTAGCAAAATGTTTGGTATATAATATATATACCATAAAATAGTGAGTATAATGCACACCTGCCTTTTAAATGTCAGAATTCTGGAATAAACTGAACTCTTATCTATAATGTGCACCCCCATTATACTTGCGATTTTATGGTATATATAGGAAGGAAGGGGCTCTCACCTGCCAAGGGGGCCCCCTGCCCTGCTGAGCTCGCGCCTGCCGCGGGGGCCCTCTGCCCAGCTGCCCACTCCGAGACCGGGCAGGCAGTAAGCCAGAGCGCTGCAGCCTGGTGGTGCCACCGGCTCCTCACCTCACCTGTCTCAGGGGCCCCCTGTCCAGCTGAGCTCGCGCTGTGCTGAGCTCGCACCTGCTGCAGGGGCCCCCTGCCCAGCTGAGCTCGTGCCACGCTGAGCTTGCGCCTGCCACAGGGGCCCCCTGCCCAGCTGAACTGACGCCTGCTGCAGGGGCCCCCTGCCTAGCTGCCCGCTGAGTTCGCTGAGCCCCCCCACCCACCTGCTGGACAGACCTGGCAAGCAGCAAGCCAGGGCACTGCAGCCTGGCAGCACCGCTGACTCCTCGCCCTGTCCGGGAGCCTGGCAGGGTGCTGCGCTGCAGCTGGAAAGTTTTTGTGCAGAGGGGAGGGTGAGTTTTAAACTTTAACAGAAAACCTCAAACAGGGGGAAAAGCACACAGTATACTCACGATTTTACGGTATATATATTTGAAAAGCTTGAAACTTAAAAACTGACAAATCTACGTGATCCAGTTTTCTATTATTATTAGAGCTATTATTAGCAGTGTTCAGTGTTGTATAGTGGCATCTAACATCTTTACAGTGTTAATTTTTATAGACTCTTTGGAGTCTTTCAATTTAGCAACTGGCACAGTCTGGGGAGTTATTTTAAGATCTTGAATGGAGTAGCTATATTGCTAGCCTATTAACTTATTCAGTGATCACATTTCTTGAGCAGGTTTTATGACCTATGCTTTTATATTATGATCCATATTGGAATAAGGGTTTTTGTTTTTTTTTGTCTTCTGCACTCATGACTAACTTGCTAAGTGTTATTGATGCTCAAAGTAGTCATCTGTATCTGGATGACAGAGATCGTTACGCCTGTGGCTAAGTTTTGACTAGAGATTCATCTGCTCTGCAAAAAATGAGTGAACTTCAACAAAATTTATAAAAGAACATCACTAATGACATGAACTTTTAAGTGTCTAAGACTAATCCATGCTCATAAGAGATTCCACAATCCCTCAGCAGAGACAAAAGCAATACACACTTTCTTTTTTGGCTCAGCTCTTTGACTTGACTTACTGCAAAAGATATCCAAGTTTCAACCATGTATTCAGGCAGTGAAATCCAAAGTTTCTTCAAAACTGGCTGCAGTTAACAAAGTATCCATTGCTTAAATTAGACGATGTAGGATGAGAAACTGGTCTTTGGAAAAATTTGGAAAACATGTATAATGAGTTGGCTTTTCCTGTTGCTTTGGAGAAACAGAGCATGATGCTGTCCTTTTTATATGCCAAAGAAATGGCACTAATCTGTCATTAGAAAACAGGCTGTTAGCTGATATTTGGGGATTTTTTCTGGTGTCCAGAATTAATTGGCTTGTATGTCTGCTGGCAGAGAACATCCTGACTGAATGTTATAATACAGGGATATTTCAGAATAACTCCCTGTGGTATCTTTTGAATTCAGAAGGCAAATATTTGTATAATGCGTAAAATATTCCTCTTTAACTTCATGTCATAATCCCATGTGGCAAGTTCAAAAGAAAACTTGTGATAAGGTGATTGTTCTTCATAAATATTCTCAGGTTTTTGGTGACTATGATCAGCTTGTTTACAGATGTTTTAATTAAGAGCTGAGAGTTTGGAAAAAGCCCACTTGATAAGTAAGCACTTTTAAAGCTCTCCAAGTATGCAACCCTGCTGAGAATTTTAATTAAAGTTATTGCAGAAATCTCCATATTGGGGAGGGAGGGACAAGAAGGGGTGAATCTTACATGTATTATATTTGTTCCCGATCCAGCCTTGCTAAAAAGTCCCAGTCAGACCAAAACAAGCAAGCAAATTCTTTGAATGGTAGCAGTTTTTAAGCTTTTCATACTAAGCAGAATAGCTTAATGGCAATGAGCTTAGTGGTTTGCTGACCAGGGTTTGATCTCTAATAAGCAGCATATTTAGGTCTTAGTTCTAATGTTGCTCATATGAGTAAACAGATCCCATGAAATTGTCAGTATCTCTGAAAATATTTTCACATGACTATCCACTGGAAATTTATGTTGACTTTTGCCAAGAAAAATGTAGTTCTGTGCTATTGCTGACAGCTAAACTTTATACAGGATATCTGTTTTGAATAATTGCCCTCATTATGGTTTCTGAAAGTCTTACCCATTTCTAGTGAAGGCAAAAATGTTGCTATAGGACATTTGAAGGCTGTTAAAAATAAGGGGTTTTTGTCTCATGAGATGTGTAATGGCTTCAGTCCTGTTCGTAATCGACTAGTGTGTCTAATTAAAAACAAGCAAGAATGCAATTATAAGTGTAGACTTACTGGATGTTTCAGCACAAAGGTCAAAAATGGAAACAAATCTCAATACTATGGAAATATATTTTAAACAGGACAGAATGTGGTTAAAAGGAGAATTTCTGTCCACATTGTTTTCATTATGTTTAGAAATGTGTAATTACAGCAAAGACATATTTATGAATATACTAACAAATAAATTTGTACTTGTAATTTTTTATTCACTTACTCATGAATGGTTGAATGTGTAAGTTTTATTTAGGAGAGGAGGGTCTGAGAAGGAAAGGGAGAAATGGTTCTTGGTGTCAAAAATCCCACTGTTCAGAGATGTTCATAGTCATGCCAGTCCAATGGCTTGTGATATGAGACCAATATCTGAACCAATATATTGATTTCTCTTTCCCAAAGTCAAAACTTTTTCTTTGTTATGTTTTTGAGGGGGTGGAATTTTTTTTAATCCAATGATTGCTTAATGTCTTTCGTTTCTATTGTGCAAAAAAAAGTACTTAGAGTTCTGCTCTATATACATCAGTGTGATTTAAGCAAATATAGACAATCATTCTCTTAACTCCTGATGCTTTTTAATTTAACAGTTGAATTCTATTTTCTGGTATGTACTCACAACTTGTATTGATCTTCTAAGAAAGGACAGAAATTAAAAGACACTAATCAAAAGTTCTTAAAAGAAAACAGGACAGCCTTACTTTACCAGTTCCATTTATATTATTGTTCCAAAAAGTCTTATGTTCCTTTTGCAACTTTCAGATCTTCCCCTTTTTGTGACTTTCATGTGGATTAATATATTTTTTTAAAGTTTTGAAGCTTTGCTTCATTAATCTATGGAAAGCTCGTCTTTCCCAAAATAATGACATGTTCTGTATGGCACAATCTTGTAGAACATCAAAGCATCTGAAAGCAATCAAGAACTGTTGAGAAACTACAAAACTAATTTTTTTTTATTATTCTTGGTATTGCAGTATTATGCTCCACAACTTTCCTAGCTATAATGTACATGACAAAACAGATTTTGTTTTTGTTTTTTCAGCCTGCCTCAAAGTACAACACAGACGTTCTCTGAATTACAGTTATGAACAGTGTCATTATAATGGTCTCCTCAAACAGGCATTTTAAGTTATGGAATAACATTTTATCATTCCTTAGATAAAGATATCATATTAAAATGTTATCTCTTCTCTTCTATCCTCTTTCAAAATTTCTGATGAATTAATAATTACAAAATATTACAAGGAACATGAGCAAATGTAGTGATGAAAATGAACATAGAATTTCCATTAGTGTTTCTTTTTCTATTGAGCAGTATACATACGCTTATAAAATCTATTACAGACAAAGTAAGTGCAAGAGTACGCCAGATCCAGCAGATGTGTGGGATATATACTGACCTTTAGCTCATGCAGTAAAGGCTCATGCATGATCCAGCTTTAATTCTATCTGTTCGTGTTTTACGTGGGGGTTCATCTGGGACATCATCTGGAAAGACTCTGAGGCTCAGGATGTGTTTCCTCAGCTAGGGGAAGTATATAACCCACACACTAGTAGGTGTGTAGTGCATTGTTCCAGCTAGAAGCGGCAGGAGCACTTGAAGGGAAATTAATGGGTCTGTTCCACAGAATTAGTGGAGAGCAATCTGGCTTTTAGCTTCTGTGGTAGAGACTCATACACTAAGCTCCAAAGGTCCCACGTTCAATCCACGTATCAGCATTCCACAAGCTTAATTCTTGATTGAGTCAAGCTATGTGCACAAACCTGATATTTTCATCTGAATATCTACACTGCATTCACATTTTTTATTCCCATCCCTCTTATATGTTTCAGGGTATGTCTACACTACCCCGCTAGTTCGAACTAGCGGGGTAATGTATGCATACCGCACTTGCTAATGAAGCCCGGGATTTGAATTTCCCGGGCTTCATTAGCATAAGCGGGGAGCCGCCATTTTTAAATCCCCGCTGCTTCGAACCCCGTGTAGCGCGGCTACACGGGGCTCGAACTAGGTAGTTCGGACTAGGTTCCTATTCCGAACTATCGTTACTCCTCGTGAAACGAGGTGTACCAGTAGTTCGGAATAGGCACCCTAGTCCGAACTACCTAGTTCGAGCCCCGTGTAGCCGCGCTACACGGGGTTCGAAGCAGCGGGGATTTAAAAATGGCGGCTCCCCGCTTATGCTAATGAAGCCCGGGAAATTCAAATCCCGGGCTTCATTAGCAAGTGCGGTATGCATACATTACCCTCCTAGTTCGAACTAGGAGGGTAGTGTAGACATACCCACAGAGAGTTCAAATGTGTTTTTGAAAAAGGGACCCGTCAAAGGTACTTATCCTGCAAAACTTAACTCAGTAAGCAGTTCTACTGAAGCCCTTGCATAAGTAAAAAGTAAAGTCCACTCATAAGAATAAGGGTCATATCTAAACATTCGACTGAGCTCCAAGATGGAATAAGTAGCTTAATATAAATTTTTTCACTTTAAGATGTCCTGGCATGATGAATATCTATTTTTGTAAGGAAAAAATTGGACATTTATACATCATAACATGCCAGTGAGGCTATGTCTACATTGGCAAGATTTGGTGCAAATACTTTTAACGCAAGATTTTTTGCGTTAAAGTATTTGCGCAAGAGAGCGTCTATACTGGCATGTGCTTTTGCGCAAGACATGTGCTTTTGTGCAAAAGCATCCATGCTAGTGTAGATGCTTTCTTGCGCAAGAAATGGACAATGGGCTCTCTTGCGCAAGAAATGGGTCATTTTAGCCATTGGGCTTTCTTGAGCAAGAAATTCATGTTGCCTGTCTACACTGGCCTCTTGCGCAAGAACACTTGTGCAAGAGGGCTTATTCCTGAGTGGGAGCATTATAGTTCTTGCGCAAGAAGCACTGATTTCTTACATTAGCACATCACTGTTCTTGAGCAAGAATTGCACGCCAGTGTAGACAGGCGGCTGCTTTTGCGCAAAATCTTGCCAATGTAGACACAGCCTGAGGCCACAGAGACCTTAACAGCATGAAGTGAATCTCTCATCCAGTAAATGCAGGGCCAAACTATAATTAACCCTTCTACAAAGACACAAAACTGGGGATGACACAAAAAGCATCACTTAATCTGCAAAATGGTAAATCATCATGGCAATTTTTGCACTTAATGTGGGATGGAGCAAATGTACTACACACATTTCTCTATGAGAACGATGTCAGAATATTAGAAGTTGCATTTTTAAAAAAGTGTGCTCCACAGTTCCATCCAGGTGCTCCCATGTGTCCAATATGCTGATCATTTCTTTTCCTGACCTGCCCATACACTGTTCACTTAATTACAAATTAACACAAAAAGTCACCCAAATGAGCAAAACTTAAATTTAAAAATGGAACATGATTCAGTGAGTCTATTTAAGCAGTGCTTAGTTTGTAAGGAAAGATGCCAGGTATCAATCCCAGAGGTGCTATGACTATGAACTGACAAACCTACAGGTCCTCAGGATAAGATCCAGAAAGCTTTAGCACAAATTATACGCTGAATTTGAGTCTTCGCATGATCCATCCATAAGTCTTGTAGAGAAATGATCTTATGACCAACTTTGTTACCTTTTTATATATAGTAACCTCTATAACAAAATTGCCAAATTACATATCTCGTTGCACACTGTAGACATGTACACTATTGAAAGCCATCACAAACCTGAATTTTAACAGCCATTTATATATATAAACATGTTAGCTACAGTCCCTCTACAAGTGAATAAAGAAATCAGCTGATTTGGCATGAGACCAGACAATAGGGTATGAATCAGTGGAGTGCTACAGGGCCCTGTCAAGAACCAATATAATGATTATTGTGTGAGGAAAATGTATGCCCCTTATATGTGGTAAATACTTTTCCAATAGCGCCGAACAATAGATTTGATAACTCCAAGTTGAAGATTTTATTTGACATTTGTTATATAGTGTCATTAAGTCATTTCATACTTAAAATGAACAGTACAGGAAAGTTAGAATGAAGAGTCAAAAATATAAGTAGACCAAAATCAAAATCCATACTTAGTTTGTACATTTTATAGCAAACTTCTATTGGGGGTTAGACTAGATGACCCTGACAGTCCCTTCTCACCCTATGAGTCTACAGCTGCTGAACTAGATTTGAAAATGTATGTATAGATACTAGGGATGTGAATAGTTAACTAGTTACAGATAACCAGCAGGGGTGGGAGACTACGCCAATCCTGCAGGGCCCACCATTGTGGGGGGTACTCCAGCCTAGCCAGAATATCCCCCATCTAGGGCTGGCACAGCCTGGCTGGAGAAGCCCCCATCTGCAGTGAGGGAGGACATTCCAGCCCATCCCAATGTAATTGGTTAATTGATTAAAAGTAACATTTCACTAATTAACTAATAAAATGGGATTTTACATCTATAATGGACACAGCATTGTCTAAGGTGGGGTACATCTAGACTACATGCCTCTGGCGACAGAGGCATGTAGATTAGACTACGCAGCATAGGAAAATGAAACGACGATTTAAATAATCGCCGCTTCGTTTAAATTTACATGGCTGCCGCGCTGAGCCGATCAGCTGTTTGTCGGCTCAGCGCGGTAGTCTGGACGTTCCGCAGTTAACATCAAAGGCATTTGTCGACCTCCCAGGTATGCCTAGCTAGACGTACCCTTAGTTAGCTCAAGATCTTAGACCATTAACATCCTGATCCATATTCTGGATCACCACCTCTATCATCAACATTTTATCATGTGTGCATAAGACTTTCTGAGTTCTTCTTTTCCTTCAGCTTCATTATAGTCTCATGTAGTTTATCTTCGGAGAAGCTGAAATGAGCAAGCCAGGATAGGAAAGCTTGTGCTGCTCAGACATTTTATAGATTGTTGGTAGCTACTGTTGTTGGAAGAGACTCTGGCGGAGAGCCCAACTCTCCAGTTGGGGAGCCAATAAGAAATGACTACAAGACTTTTAAACAGTTTCAGAGAACTTTTATGTTTCTTGGTGTAGATTATAGGCCAAATTAAAAGTTGTATTGATCCTTTTTCTTCCAAACCCCTCAGTATGTAAATTGCACCAAATCCTTTAAATTCACCCCCATATATTGATGTATAACTCTTAAAGTGCTTTCAAAACTAGCCAACTGAGTCTCTAAGATTATAAATTGGCATGATTTACTTGTGTATAGATGGAAAAATTTATCTGAAAAATCAACAGGAGTTTGTAAATAAGAGTATGTCTACACTACAGCGTTTTTTTCGGAAAAACAGTGTTTTTTCCGAAAAAAAACTTCAATTACATCCACGCTGCAGTCACAGTGCTTCAAAAAAAATGGAAAGAACTGAGGGATTTTTCTGACATTGGTAAACCTCTTTCTATGAGGAAGAAGCCTTTTTCCAAAAGAGCTCTTTCGGAAAAAGGAGTGTGTGGACGGGGAAGAGGGAGTTCTTTGCAAAAAGAGGAAAAAGCACAGGTACCCCGGCCATTCCACCCATAGTAATCACAGCTTACATGCGAGATAGCATCCATTCAGTGCGGACACTATCAAAAAAGCAGATCGCTTTTTCGTTGCACTTTCGCAGTGTGGACACTCTTTCAGAAGATTTTTCAGACGGTCTCTTCTGGAAAAGCTTCTTCCGAAAGAAGCCTGTTGTCTAGACATAGCCTAAATGACAATTATTTGAATGTGTTGCCTACTTCAAGTTACGCTTATTATATCTTCCTGTTTTTTTTCCTGCTTACACCTCTTTCTCAGCATGTAAGTTACACCTTCGGCTATGTGTCTATGTGTTTGTGCTTTTTGAAGACTGCCTACCGTAAGTAGGAATTAAATGTGAATGTTTTTGCCATATTTAGTAATGGAACAAAACTGAATTTGGGAGCATGAAATGCAGAAAAAAAAAGCATGAAAAAGGAACCCATCATACTGGTGAATATATACAGAGTTCTAGGTACATGATAGGAAAAGGTACACATGTAATGATGTTTAAAGATTCATCTCCTGAACTTGGACAATTTTTAAATTTTGCTTCCAGACTTTGATGTGTGTTGGAATTATTCTTTGTTGCCCCTAGGGGACAATGTCATAAAGAAAAATCTGTCCCCAGGATACATTCACTCTCCAAAATCTGAGTGGCCCCAGTGATGCACTACTCATAGAGACTTTGCTTGCAAGAGAGCAAAGAACAATGTGGTTTTGCCTTGGCTTTCTCTCAGAATTTCTGGGCTGTTCCTGCCAATCACTGCCATGCTAAATAGATTACAGAGCCAACATTGTTCCTTTCATGAAGCAGCAATAAAGTAATTATTTCACAAAGGTGTACTTCATTGCAACTGAATAGGAATATTCAATCTAATGAACAACACAAATTAAAACTTTCAGAAGTAGTTGAGACGAATGTCTGGACAAAGCACAGTATGAATTAGTAATAGAAAATGTTTCCAGTTGCATTGTAAAGTTGAGAGAGAATGGGCATGAAAAAGAAAATCACCTGTTAGTATTTCATCTGAAAATTAATCTAGACATAATCCATTATCCTCTTCCCAGGTGCTACATAAAACATCATATACGTCTAGACTGGCAAGATTTTGTGCAAAAGCAAAATCTTGCCGCCTGTCTAGACTGGCCATGAGTATTTGTGCAAGAACACTGACTTTGTACTGTAAAAAATCAGTGGTTCTTGCGCAAATACTCCGACGCTCCTGCTCAGGGATAAGCCCTCTTGCGCAAGTATTCTTGCACAAGAGGGCCAGTGTAGACAGCCAAGTTAATTTCTTGCACAAGAAAGCCCGATGGCTAAAATGGCCATTGGAGCTTTCTTGTGCAAGAGAGCGTCTACACTGGCACGGATGCTTTTGCGCAAAAGCAAATATTTTGTGCAAAGGCACATGCCAGTATAGACACTCTCTTGAACAAATACTTTGAATGGAAAAACTATTCCATTACAAGTATTTGCGCAAAATCATGCCAGTCTAGACACAGCCCATATGTTTAATGTTGCCAGAAAATTTACAGTATTTTGCTTTTTGCTTTTAACGAGGGGTCCGTTCCCCCTGCTTGCTATACTTGCCACCTTCTCTGGGGGTAGGCAGCCCCAGTTCTCCAGCCAGCCACTGGAGAAGGCCAGGCCAAGGTGTGGCAGCCCTGACCTGCCCTATCTCTCTCCTCCAAGATGCTGGTCCCCCCTGAGGCCAGGCCTGCCTGGCACCTCCTCCCCACCACTGGCTGTCGGAGGGTTGGGCTAGGCCAAGGCTACAGCAGGTCTGTCTCTTTCCTTTTGGCCACTGGGGGTGGAGGTGGTCCAGGTTGAGGCAGCGCAGATCTCAGCCCGGCTGCTGGAAGTGGCCAAGCTGAGGTTCTTCTCTCACCACCACCACCAGGGAGGGTCTGAGGCCTCCCTGGTCCTGCCTCTCCGCCCGCTGCCTCTTGTCCCAAGGCTGCCCCTGCTCTTGCCCCCTCAGTCCCTTCCACCCCTTCCTCCTCCCCCACCCCCCCAACCACCAGAGGGTGGGCAGGACGGGGAAGCAACAGCACAGCTGCGGAGCGCTGGAGAAAGGATAGGGACAAGGCAGTCGGGACACAGAGTGACTTGATGACATCACTGGTGTCCCTCAGGAAAAGGGTTTTTTATAGAGAGAGATTTTACTTTTAAGATATCTTTTGGAGACCTAGGATTTTATTAAGAGCATAAAACTGAGTAACCAGGAACATCAATATAGACTATATATTCAAAATAAAAGTAAAAGATATAAAGGAATAGTGAGAAATTCAAATGTGCATGGTAGAATTTTATAATACTTAGAATGTGTTTTGAAGTAACCTTTGCATTTCTAGTATTTGTTTTATTTTTAGCTGATATGCTGTCATGGAACTGATTTTTTTGGCACTGCCAAATCAAATGTAAAAGAATTTCCAGGGCTGTCTATATGAATTAGTTATTCAGGAATACTGATCACTGTTGTGTTTTTTAAATAATAAAAAATATCCCAATCCTGATATATTTTTACCATTAAAAAGAGAAATACTTCAGTTCATATAGACCAAATGCTCTTGCCAACAATTACACATGGGTAGTCCTTTCTTTCATACTTGTCCAAGGAAATAAGTTGTTGATCCTGCTCTGATTAAAGGAATGGCAGTTTTGCTATTGTTTTCAAGGAAAGCAGGATTGGGCTCCACAACTTTACCTTTTTAAAAAAAATAAAGAATCCATTTTCAAATGTTGGATTTCCATACCACTAACTGACCATAGTTGCTGTTTATGTATTGTAAATGTTTGCAGTCTCAAGGTGTGCTAGTAATGTTTCACGTGAAATGACACTGGCCCTAAAAAGAAAATGAGTTTGGCAGTAATCTTAGGATTCTTGCTCCTGTGGTAATTAGCATGAGAAGAGGAAGGACCAGGAAACACTGGCTTTCTACAGTGCACTTGAAATTAACTTTGCAGGTGCCTCTGGAAACAAGCACTTTGCACACTCGAAAGCCATCCAGCAAGTCTAAATTTTATGGATTTTTTTCCCATTAAAATAGGTTAAAAGGCCTAATTGCTTTCCCTTGAAGAGAAATGAACTTCTGTTGGTAACTTAGCAACAGGTGACAGCATGCCTTTTTGGTTCTATTCAAGAGAATTCAGAACAAACTTTGCAAGAACACTTCCAATTAGTAATATTTATAATCTTCCTAAAACAAACTTTCTGATGTTGTTTTGCTAGGCATTGAATAAAACTGCTTAATATAACTTAATAACTGTAATGCATTTAGTTACCAGCTAGCATGATAGCATACATAGAAATGTGGGCAGGAAGAATATTTTGCTACTCATTCCATTTGTGCAAACAGAGGAAATAGCAGGTCTCCTGCTGCACTGAAATCCAAGCTTTCAGAAACTCTAACTATGAAAATGATCAGAGAGGCTTGAGATTCTGGTATGTAAATAGTGATAGAAATGTAGCCGTGTTAGTCTGGGGCAGCTGAAACAAAATACAGGACTATGTAGCACTTTAAAGACTAACAAGATGGTTTATTAGATGACGAGCTTTCGTGGGCCAGACCCACTTCCTCAGATCAAATAGTGGAAGAAAATAGTCACAACCATATATACCAAAGGATACAATTAAAAAAAATGAACACATATGAAAAGGACAAATAACATTTCAGAACAGAAGGGGGATGCGGGGGGGGGGGGGGAAAGAAGGTGAATACCATTAACTCACAGACATCTACCCTTCCCCCACATCTAATATCATTAACTCACAGGCATTCACCTTCCTCCTCCCCCCCCCCCCCCGTATCCCCCTTCTGTTCTGAAATGTGATTTGTCCTTTTCATATATGTTCATTTTTTTTTAATTGTATCCTTTGGTATATATGGCTGTGGCTATTTTCTTCAACTATTTGATCTGAGGAAGTGGGTCTGGCCCACGAAAGCTCATCATCTAATAAACCATCTTGTTAGTCTTTAAAGTGCTACATAGTCCTGTATTTTGGTATGTAAATATATATTATGAAAGTAGCACTGCTGCCTATACCATGGCCACTCACCTCTAGCACATCATTTCCTTGTATGCAGATGCATCCATCCTACCTAAACCCTGTTAAGGAGTAAAATTTAACCCCTACTGTGCCACAAGGAGGTAGGTTATCTTCTACTCTGTAAAAGTCAAGAGCATTTCACATTTAAATCCCCTTTAAGAGTGAGTACACACACTTATGTCATTAAATGAAATTTTTGTCGACCTTTGATGTTCTTGAGAAATTCAAAATGTTGACCCAGAATGTATCATTTTTTTCTTTTTCTTTTGTTTTTGGTTTGGCTACTGAACTGAAATCCTGGCCATTTTGCAGAGCTCTGGTGCTGTGTAATGCCTGCAGATTTTGAGAACCTTCACTTCTAGCAGGACTGAGCCAATGACCCTCCCTGCCAAAATGCATGCCACTGGGAGTCTTTAAAATATAAGTTCCCTGTCTATGACTGGCTTTTTATCCATTTCTCAAATTTATTTAGGGGCATCAAATGCAAAGGATATGCAAATAGACAGTACTTTTTGAGGCAATAGCATTACATCACTTAAGAGTATTAATATGAGCAGTTCTACCATACTCAGCCATAAACCTGACCAATTGATGTGCATTATATCTTGTTAACAGCCATTTTAACCAAAATGTAATAAAATAAAATATATTTAAAATTATTACTTTATGGGAAATTAGTAATTTTAAAATGGTTACCCATGTCCATCGTATATCTGAAATTTGTAATGAAGTATGTGGTCAGTTGTTGGCATGCAATTATGAGCATTAATTTTGTTTGTTTTTAATGAATAACATATGCTTAACAGTTGTACTACTATTTCCTAAATTTGCATGACAATGAATGTATGCCCCAGGAGGGCACCATGGATCACAGCAAATGAACATTAACTAGATCTGAAAATTCAGATATCAGAATATTCTACATGTAAAAATATGGCATGCTTTTTAATGTGCTGAAATAAAAACACAGTGCAGAAATTACTTTGATCTCAAAAGTAAAATAAAACATTTACTGAATATAAAGAAATGATACAGCTAAGGTAAATGAAAGGTCAATTAAATATATATTTTTGGATATCCTTGTTGGCTAGGAAATATATTCACTTAGATAGGGAAAAATAATTATTTTAAATAAATTATTAATCTATGTGACTTTCTGCCACTACATATTATTGAGATATATGCTGAAACCAGTCCTGTAAGATGCTGAATATTCTTAATTATGAAATTGGAGAAGAAAATTGTTCCTCCAACTTCAAAGAAATGATATCTAAAGTAAACAAGGAATTACGTGAGAAATAAGGACTATCCAGGTGACTGTGGCTAAACACACAAGACTTGTAGTTTGGCAGCATGTTGGTTATTAAAGACCATTTTCAGAAAGTTTTTTTTTATTGTTACTAACGTAGATTTTAGCTCTCTTGCATCTATCTCACTTGTTTATCTGATATACATCATGGTATCTGAAAGCATCTTGGCTTTTATGAAGTGGATGAAACGTGGAATACATTCAGTACTGGAATTAAATGTTAATGAACTGATTTCTTTTTGCAGTCACACTTTTTTAAAAAGTGTGATTATTTTCTTTTTGCTCAGCTGTGATGTAAAAATCTTATCCTCAGCTCCCTAGATTTCTTTTTGATGTGAAACCTCAACAAGCCTACTACAGATGTCAGAGCCTTGAAAGAGAAAGAAATTACTTTCTGAAATACATGCTATGTGTGTAAAATATGGCATTGCTAACATATTGAAAAACCAGGTGATTGTTTCATATGTAAAAAAAAGGACTTACTTCTTCAAAGTATCACCAAACTATATAAAGAGTTGAATTTCAAGAGCTGTTCACATGATTTCACCACTTGAACATTTACTTATTTATTAATCAAGCTGTTGAAATGGCTTTTGTGAATCACGAGCACCTACAGCATCATTAAGAACTACCCTTTGTGGCTTATGTGTTCTTTGGTAAGGTGGTTGGCTGCCAAGATAGCAATGTACATTCCATCTCTTGCTCTACCACAGTAAGGAACCCCATTATCCGTAACCCTCAACTATGTCCTCCACATTTCCCAGAGTCACTACCTTCTGTAACAGAAGGATATTGATTGTCTTGGGTACTTGGATCACAACAGCCCCCACTGTAGATTTCCTCATTCTGAATTGATTTCTAACTGACCAGTAGCTGTCTGGTGTTGCAAAATTCCACAAAGCTATTGCCACTCGCTTCTCCACTGTCAGAGCAGGTCTCATTCTGATTTTCCTGCACTTCTGAGTGAAGGATACAATTCACAAGCTTCCATGAAAGTGGCCTTTTTCATGTGAAAGTTTGGCAGCCATTGCTGATTGTCTCCTAGTTGCATAACTATGAGGTCCAACCTGTCTCTGCTTGTCTGATGGCACCAGACCGGCATTTCACTGTGTCATGAGGATCAAAAGCAAACAGCATTTGCAAGTCGCTCAACTCAAGTGCTTCACATAAGAGTATGTTCACAGCTCTCCAATATTTTTCCTTGTTCCAGAAGGCCCTGAATATACTTCGGATATTATCCAGCAAAAGGCATATGGTGATCCATATGACTTCCATAGAACTTTGCTGCTGAACAGGTTCCATGTTTTGTTCCATTCTTACCCTGCTATGGTATCTACATGGATAACCAGGGGGAAAAAGGATACAAAAATACTCTTTGCCTTTGTTTTCAAGCAGGGGGGGAAAGGAGGAAATAAATGTATTATGGGATGCTGATAACATATTCCCAGAACCACCTGCTTCACAGTTGTAGTCCCAGCATGCACTGGGAGCATAACTCAGAATGCAAAGAGGTGTAGGAACTGTGGGATAGCTACCCACAGTGCATCACTCTAAAATCTGATGGTAGCCACCTTACTGGGAATGCATTATGTCAAACTATATTAAATTCTTGTGGCCATGAACTTTCAACTTCACAAAATCAGGTGCTAGTAAATCAACCATAATAAATTCAACCTTATCTCTCAATGTAGACAAGGTTTTAGATGAAATGGGAATCAGGAGGAGCCTCCCTCCCCACCATAACCTTTAACTCAATGGTAAGGACTTTCATTAGGAATGTGGGAGACCCTCTGGAGTAGGGATTTCATTGCAACTAAGATGTGCTCATGTTCTTATTCCAAATCAGCCAGTGATTCTTTGAAACAACAAAGTAACAGAAGAGTTTATCAGATATGTCAGACATCAACTGGAAAAAGTAAAAAGCATTCAGAAGAAAACAACTATCAACAGATCAGAGTATGATGCATCTTTTTTGTCAAAAAGAAAAAATCTAAATATGTGGGGAAAATACTGTGAAACTTTTTGATGAAAAATTTCAGTCAATTGTGTGTGTATTTATTTGTGCCTTTATGATAGATCTGAGAAGTGTATTCAAGGTGAAAAGTCTTCAGTTACATACGTTCTTTAAATTGCAAGCCTTTTCAATCATCTCTCTAATTCAACCATTTGCACTGTTAAAGAACACTGTGAACCTACCTGAATTATTGCCTTCCTTTTCTTTCAGACCTTGAAAAGGGACAGCAATGAATTCATAGGAACACTTGAATTCTTGCATGTGGACTAAAAGAGCTACTCAAGGTCCAGATTAATTGTGCTATTTGAGGTTTGAAATTCCTTTGTCACTAACTTTGTGAGAGAGCTTGCTATCATTCTGTGTTACTATGCAAATAATTAGCACTCTTCTGGACTAATATTTTATTAGTGCATTTAGTGCTTCTGAAATACTTCAAGCCTGGGGGAAATATAAAGGCTCTGTTTAGCCAGACAAAGATACTAAACAGGGAGTGGTAATGAAAGCCTCCTTATGTTGTTGCTTCTAGTTCAGTGACATCTCAAGTCCTCAACTCAGATTGGGGCCCCATTATGATAGGCACTGTACAACACGTGACAAAACTATGTCTACACTGGAAAGATTTGGTGATGAAAGTACTGTCAATATTCATAAGTCACCAAAAAGAAAGATGGCAAATCCTGTTTACAAGTCTACCCTTTGTTAGTATATCTTGGCCACCTTGTTAGTTCCCCCATCGACAGAAAGAGCAAAGGAATGTGGATATGCATCCCACAGTGCATGGCATCACTTTCAGTTGCTAAACACTGTGGAAACATGCAACATAAGTGGTAGGCATTTGGGAAATGTGAAAAACATCTCATCAGCCACCTCTTTGCTTCCCAGCCCTCCTGTGTCTTCTAGATTACTTTCCTGCCACTTGAATGATAGACCTTGCAGTGAACTCCAGCATCTGCTGTAAGAAATCATAGATCCCATACATCTCTCCCATTTTCTATTCAATATGCTTAGGTCATCACACTTTGCATCAGAGCTACTTATGCATTTAATAGCAGAGGGCAAAGACTCAGATGCAGATGACAAAGGGAGTGTTAGGGACAGCAGTGAAGTGACATTTTACTGCACTGTCACAGAGCAGCAGTGAACAGTAGAGTGTCATTTTTGGACTAGAAAAACCAGCACTGACTAGTGAGATCACATAGTCATGCATTTGTGGGGGGAAGAGCAGTGGCTATAAAACTTTTGGATGCATAAAGTAACCTTCCTGGAGCTGTGTGCTGAGCTGGCCCTTGACCTGTGGTGTAAGGACACTCAAGAGAGAGCTGCTTTCTCAGTAGAGAAGAGTGTTGCAATTGATTTCTGGAAGCTGGCATGTTCCAATTGCTACCGTTCAGTTTCAAATTAGTATGGAGTGGGGAAGTCTACCATCCTGACCATCCGGGCAGCATTTCTGTGAGTGTGTAGGGCAATACATAGTAATTTATTCAATTGGATTGTAACTCTAGGAAATGTGGATGATATTATGGTGCCTGGCTTTGCTGAAATGGGCTTTCCAAAGTGTGGTGGGGCAATTAATGGCACACATATTCCCTTTATAGCACCACCCCACCTTGCTTCAGTGTACATTAATTGGAAGGGGTACTTCTCCATGGTGCTTTTGGCACTTGTGGATCACCACAGGCATTTCACAGACATAAATATGGGTGGTCTGAAAAGGTGTATGGTGCATGCATCTTTGGGAACAGTGGCCTATACAGAAATCTACAGGCTGAGACTTTCTTTCCAGAAAGTAACCATTAGCAAGAGAGCTTCAGGGGGTAGCCGAGTTAGTCTGTTACAGAAAAAACCAATAAATGGTCTGGTAGCACTTTATAGATTAACAAAACATGTAGATGGTATCATGAGCTTTTCGTGGGCACAGCCCACTTCTTCAGAGGACTGGAGTTATGAATAGGGGATATGAAAACTCGAAATAAATAGGAAAAGAGGGGGGGGGGGTTAGAGAAAGATGCTGTCTCCCAGCCCCGTTCCTGTTTACTGGAGAATGGGTGTTAGACCAAAGCAGATATTGATTTTTATCTGCTTTGGTCTAACACCCATTTTCCAGAAAACAGGAAGGGGGGTGGGAGACAGAATCTTTCTCTACCCTCCCCCCCTTCCCATCTCTTATTTATTTCAAGTTTTCATATCCCCTACTCATAACTCCGGTCATCTTAAGAAGTGGGTTGTGCCCACGAAAGCTCACGATACCATCTACATGTTTTGTTAGCCTATAAAGTGCTACCAGACCATTTCTTGTTATTAACAATAGAGTTGTTATACTTTTCCTGATAAAGATTGCAACATTTCACTAATAGGCATGTCTCTGAACAAAACTGTCCACTTTTCTTGTTTCTCTAGAGGCAAACCATTCTTATTGATAAACTAGGCAAATATAACTTAGATAGGGCCACAATAAGGTGGGTGCATAATTGGCTGGATAACCGTAGTCAGAGAGTTGTTGTTAATGGTGCTAAATCCTGCTGGAAAGGGATAACAAGTGGAGTTCCGCAAGGGTCTCTTTTGGGACCCGTACTGTTCAATATCTTCATCAATGATGTAGATATTGGGATAGAGAGTACGCTTATTAAGTTTGCAGATGATTCCAAACTGGGTGGGGTTGCAACTTCTTTGGAGGATAGGGACAAAATTCAAAATGACCTTAGCAACTTAGAGAAATGGTCAGAGGTAAACAAGATGAACTTTAATAAAGAGAAATGCAAAGTGCTCCACTTAGGAAGGAACAATCAGTTCCATACATACAAGATGGGAAGCAACTGTCTAGGAAGGAGCATGGCAGAAAGGGATCTGGGGGTCATAGTGGACCACAAGTTGAATATGAGTCAACAGTGTGATGCTGTTGCAAAAAAAGCAAACATGATTCTAGGTTGTATCAACAGGTGTGTTGTAAGCAAAACTCGTGAAGTCATTCTGCTGCTCTACTCTGCACTAGTTAGGCCTCAGCTGGAGTACTGTGTCCAGTTCTGGGCGCCACATTTCAAGAAAGATGTGGAGAAATTGGAAAGGGTACAGAGAAGAGTGACAAGAATGATTAAAGGTTTAGAGAACATGACCTATGAAGCCAGGCTTCATGAACTGGGCTTGTTTAGTTTGGAAAAAAGAAGATTAAGGGAGGACATGATAGCGGTTTTCAAATAACTAAAAGGGTGTCACAAGGAGGAAGGAGGACAGGACAAGGAGTAATGGGCTTAAAGTGCAGCAAGGGAGGTTTAGATTGGACATTAGGAAAAAATTCCTAACTGTCAGGGTGGTCAAATATTGGAATAAATTGCCAAGGGTGGTGGTGGAATCTCCCTCTCTGGAGATATTTAAGAACAGGTTAGATAGATATCTGTCAGGGATGGTGTAGATGGAGCTTGATCCTGCCTTGAGGGTGGGGGGCTGGACTTGATGACCTCTCAAGGTCCCTTCCAGTCCTATGATTCTATGATTCTATGAAACACAGATCTCTCCAGACACTCTGATCATGGTGAATTTTAAAGGTGGGTTGCCATTACTCTGGCTGACATATCCCTGCTTAAGGTTAACAGTAAAACCTGGGCTCTGCTTCTGGATGCAAACCAGGGGCACCCCGCTCCTTATGTAGCCATACTCTATGTCAACTTGGTTCTGGCAGCACAATCTGAGGGAACATTTGGGAGAGTGTCATACCATGATGGTAGGGAAACGGCAGTCTTGCCATGGAATCTCCATGAGAAAATTAATAAGTACATCAGGCAAAGATTTGACACCATCTCTAAGCAAGACTTTACACTCTGTGTACATCAATGCTCTGTTTGGACATAATGCAAACCCAGGCAGGATTTAGCCAGATCACAGAAATAGTGCTTACAGCAGCCAAGGATCTCTAGAGTTTGTATGCTTCCTTCTACAATGAGTTCTTAGGAATTACTGTAATGCTAATAATAAATAATAATTTAATTGATGAATTAATATTGCCACAGCCTTTATACTAACCTTTTACTTTAGCAGCAATGGTGTTTTTTATCTCTTTGCCTAGTTATGCTAAAATTCGACATGTTGGAAATGGGCCTTAATTTAGATGATAATTACTTTACACATTACAAAGACAAGCCTCCCCACCTTTTGATATTCGTAGTAACTCCAGATTAGTCACTTAATTGACTCTTACAATAAGCAATTTCCTCCTTCCTTATCTCTTCCTCGTCCCCTCCTGCCCACCTTCTGATTCTATGTAGCTGATTCGGTACTTTATAATTTGTTTACTTCTTCATTGTATCCCTCTGTTATATAATGGTCATGCCAATTCACTTTCAGAATATGATCTGAAGAAGTGGGTCTCCCCACAAAAGCTCATCACTTAATAAACCATCTTGTTAGTCTTTAAAGTGCTACATGACTAGGGTTTTTTTTGTTTTCAAAAAACAAATTGCATTTTGCTATTTCGAAATAGCATGTACACACTGAGTGGACACTGAATCGCATTTAAGGCCGGCCGGAACCAGGTCTGGCATCAGGTCAGGAGTTACTTTGTGTGGCTGCTGCCTGAGGCTATCTGAGGCCTGGGCTTAAAGGGACCCCCTCCCCCCCACCGGACAGACAGTTCTCAGCTTTACCTGCTTGCTTACCTACCTCGATGAGGGACAGCAAAGCATTTTGTCTCTGCGTGCTCTGGTTGCCCTCACTTGGGACACGACAGCACTCTGCAACATGGAGCCAGAGCTGCCCCTGGGCACTCTGGGGCTTCTCGTGGATGCTTTGCTGTGAGCCTGGCTGCACTTTCTGCAGGCTGCCATCCAGGAGATCCATCGGGGGGCTGTCAGTATCCAGGAGGCCCTGCGGGAGAGCTTCCACCCTGAGGGGCACTAAGAGCCTCCCTGGTCTGCCCCATTGGGGGCTTGTGCCTCATTCCTCTCTCACATCCTTCCACTTACTCCTCCCTAGCCCCTCTTCCTGATGTCAAATAAAATACACATACTTTCATGAACACAAACTCCCTATATTTAACAAAACTAGGGGTCGGGGGTGAATGAAACTCTGATGAGACTGGGGAAAGGAGGCAGGAGAGGGGAGAAGAGAGGGTGAGAGAGGGGAGGGGGAAACAATGGGAAGAAGCGGGAGGGGAAGCTCAGGGTTGGGGGGTCTCGCCGGACCAACTTTATTGTCATGCAAACTTGCTCCAGGGTTCACATATGGCCTTTGGTGGCCAGGCTGGCATCTATCTTGCCATAGACAGCCGCATTCCTCCATCTAGTGCACAGATCATGGATGTTGGGGGCATCCCCCCCCCAAACCTGAATAAGGTCCATGATCTCCATCCTGGACCAGGAAGGCACCCGCCTTCTCCGGGCCCTGGCAGGCTCCTGGGAGCTGGCAGACTGCTCCTGGGGAGTGGTGGAGGGCTGGCTGCCAGTTGCTTGAGGGCTCATATTTTGGGGCCACTGGGTCTGGGGCAGTGACTGCTGGCTCTGGGCTGGCAAGCTTGGAGCTGAGACGGGCACTGTGGCCAGAGTCTACCCATTTAAGGGCTCTGGGGAGGCAGGAGAGAGAGGAGTGTTTTTGGTTGAGGCTGGAGTGGTCACGAGGGCACCCTGGGAAGGCTGGAGGCCCCCTATTTTGATATAAGTGTCTATATAGCACTTATTTTGAAATAGCTATTTCGAATTTGGTGTTATTCCTCATGGAATGAGGTTTACCAATTTTGAAATAAGCCCTCCGGTATTTCAAATTAATTTTGAAATAGCAGTTTGGCTGTGTAGATGCTAGTAAAGTTATTTCAAAATAATGGCTGTTATTTCGAAATATCTTTGATGTGTAGACATACCCTTAGAAATCTAAGAGACTGTTGCTTTGAGGATAATATCAGTAATATGATCAAGATGAAGGAATTCCTTGTGAGTTGGCAAGAAAGAACATGTTTATCTTTTATTCACTTAATATTTACCATCTCCCCCACGCCTTTTTTTTTTTTTGGCTTCAATTGAATATCAGGAAATCTGTGAAAATGTTTAAATGACTTTAAGGATGTTCTAATGTTTGACATAGACAATATCTTATGTATAAAGAAAAGTCTTTCTTGTGAACTTCCAAGATAACTCAAAACACAAGGCTTGCTCAGGAGACATAATGAAATTTGTCATCTGTGCTCGCAGAAACCTTCAGGTTAATCTTATGGTTCACTCTTGTGATCTTCAGGATGGGATTGTTGTTTATAACATGTCCATTAAGCATATCTCTAAGATATGTTTAAGGTATGGGAAGAAACATTGATCCTTATCAGTAAAAAAAATCAGGTTACCGAATGCTTCTGATTTGATTTGGACAAAATAATGAATATACACCTTAAACGTGTGTATAATGGTCAGTTATATGGCCCAGAAAATGTCAGCTTTTGCTTTCACAAGAGTTCCCCTCAACAGTGTTGTCAGATGTTTATTTGCATGTATGTTTGCGTGCTCTTTGTTTGCTGTCACAGCTCAATGACAGTAGCTGGCACAGCAGACCATGAGCAAATCACCCAAGATCCATTAAGGTACAAAGGCCCAACCAAGTTCACTGTCAGCTATGCACAGCCCTCATTCCCTGGATCAATATCTACAGTTACAGTCATGCATGTATGCCAGTGATAATGGACATTCCATTGCCCCAACTTAGCCGAAGACATTCCTTCTAATTTTATGCACTGATACAAACAAATTACAGTGCTGATTTGCCATCCATTGCCTTGTACATTTTGGTTCAACCAAAACATCTTTATCCACCATGCTGTCATTATGACCTTATCCTCATGATGGGTCAGAATATTCCTGTTATTTTTGGGGGGGATGTGTTGGTATTAGGGTGTTATGTACCACCCATCCAGAATGTGTTCTTATGTATATTCTTGTACCTAGACATACACGTTGTTAAGTGGTGTTGCTACATGAGCCCTGTTACTTCCCTATTCTGTGAGTAGGGCCTGCTTCTAATTCTCAGGCTGATTTAGCTTCATATTAGCAAAGCTTTGACTACTATTTCAGCCCAGGCCTCAGGTTCTCTTCCTACTACAGTAGCTCTTACTTTGTACTATTTGTCATTAGTAAGGAGCACTTAGCTGTTATCATAAATAATTTATTATGATTTTTACAGAGTTTAAAGGTATTTCAAACCATCAGCAAAGGGTATTTTGGAGCCTATTATTTCTTTATTAGCAGATGCTCAAGTCAACGATGGCTAATTGAAAGATGCTATTTCTCACCTTTCTCCTTAAAATGGCCCTGTTCTTTTGTTTACTCTTAGCTCATAGGTGATGTCAGCATCAGAACATTACTAAAGCTTTTAAATATCTTTCCCTTCATATGTACAATGGCTTTCTCCATAATCAAGGACCCACCTAAGCAGCATAGACAGCAATATATTTAGGCTATATTTATACTACAATTTTTTTTTGCGGACAAGGCAATGCCAATGAAGCGCTCATTAGCATTTTCTAGCACTTCATTTGCATAGAATCATAGAATCATAGAATAATAGGACTGGAAGGGACCTCAAGAGGTCATCGAGTACAGCCCCCCGCCCTCAAGGCAGGACCAAGCCCCGTCTACACCATCCCTGACAGATGTCTATCTAACCTGTTCTTAAATATCTCCAGAGAGGGAGATTCCACCACCTCCCTTGGCAATTTATTCCAATATTTGACCACCCTGACAGTTAGGAATTTTTTCCTAATGTCCAATCTAAACCTCCCCTGCTGCACTTTAAGCCCATTACTCCTTGTCCTGTCCTCAGAAACCAAGAGGAACAAATTTTCTCCTTCCTCCTTGTGACACCCTTTTAGATATTTGAAAACCGCTATCATGTCCTCCCTTAATCTTCTTTTTTCCAAACTAAACAAGCCCAGTTCATGAAGCCTGGCTTCATAGGTCATGTTCTCTAAACCTTTAATCATTCTTGTCGCTCTTCTCTGTACCCTTTCCAATTTCTCCACATCTTTCTTGAAATGTGGCGCCCAGAACTGAACACAGTACTCCAGCTGAGGCCTAACTAGTGCAGAGTAGAGCGGCAGAATGACTTCATGAGTTTTGCTTACAACACACCTGTTGATACAACCTAGAATCATATTTGCTTTTTTTGCAACAGCATCACACTGTTGACTCATATTCAACTTGTGGTCCACTATGACCCCTAGATCCCTTTCCGCCATGCTCCTTCCTAAACAGTCGCTTCCCATCTTGTATGTATGGAACTGATTGTTCCTTCCTAAGTGGAGCACTTTGCATTTCTCTTTATTAAACCTCATCCTGTTCACCTCTGACCATTTCTCTAACTTGCTAAGGTCATTTTGAATTATGTTCCTATCCTCCAAAGAAGTTGCAACCCCACCCAATTTGGTATCATCTGCCAACTTAATAAGCGTACTCTCTATCCCAATATCTACATCATTGATGAAGATATTGAACAGTACGGGTCCCAAAAGAGACCCTTGCGGAACTCCACTTGTTATCCCTTTCCAGCAGGATTTAGCACCATTAACAACAACTCTCTGACTACGGTTATCCAGCCAATTATGCACCCACCTTATCGTGGCCCTATCTAAGTTATATTTGCCTAGTTTATCAATAAGAATATCATGCGAGACCGTATCAAATACCTTACTAAAGTCTAGGTATATGACATCCACCGCTTCTCCCTTATCCACAAGGCTCGTTATCCTATCAAAGAAAGCTATCAGATTAGTTTGGCATGACTTGTTCTTCACAAACCCATGCTGGCTATTCCCTATCACTTTATTACCTTCCAAGTGTTTGCATATGATTTCCTTAATTACCTGCTCCATTATCTTCCCTGGGACAGACGTTAAACTGACCAGTCTGTAGTTTCTTGGGTTGTTCTTATTCCCCGTTTTATAGATGGGCACAATATTTGCCCTTTTCCAGTCTTCTGGAATCTCCCCTGTCTGCCATGATTTTTCAAAAATCATAGCTAAAGGCTCAGATACCTCCTCTATCAGCTCCTTGAGTATCCTGAGATGCATTTCATCAGGACCTGGTGACTTGCTGACATCTAACTTTCCTAAGTGATTTTTATCTTGTTCTTTGCGTATCCTATCTTCTAAACTTACCCTCTCTCTGCTTGTATTCACTACGTTAGGCACACCTCCAGACTTCTCGGTGAAGACCGAAACAAAGAAGTCATTAAGCACCTCTGCCATTTCCAAGTTTCCTGTTACTGCTTCTGCCTCCTCACTAAGCAGTGGGCCTACCCTGTCCTTGGTCTTCCTCTTGCTTCTAATGTATTTATAAAAGGTCTTCTTGTTTCCCTTTATGCCTGTAGCTAGTTTGATCTCATTTTGTGCCTTTGCCTTTCTAATCTTGCCCCTGCATTCCCGTGTTGCTTGCCTATATTCATCCTTTGTTATTTGTCCTAATTTCCATTTTTTATATGACTCCTTTTTTATTTTGAGATCATGCAAGATCTCCTTGTTAAGCCAAGCTGGTCTTTTGCCATATTTTCTATCTTTCCTACACAGCGGAATTGTTTGCTTTTGGGCCCTTAACAACGTCCCTTTGAAATACTTCCAACTCTCCTCAGTTGTTTTTCCCTTCAGTCTTGCTTCCCATGGGACCTTACCTACAAGTTCTCTGAGCTTATCAAAATCTGCCTTCCTGAAATCCATTACCTCAATTGTGCTGGTCTCCCTTCTACCTTTCCTTAAGATCATGAACTCTATTATTTCGTGATCACTGTCCCCTATACTGTCTTCCACTTTCAAGTTCTCAACTAGTTCCTCCCTATTTGTTAAAACCAAATCCAGAACAGCTTCTCCTCTGGTAGCTTTTTCAACCTTCTGAAACAGAAAGTTGTCTCCAATGCAGTCCAGAAACTTATTGGATAGCCTGTGCCTCGCTGTGTTAGTTTCCCAACATATGTCTGGATAGTTGAAGTCCCCCATCACCACCAAATCTTGGGCTTTGGATAGTTTTGTTAATTGTTTAAAAAAGGCCTCATCCACCTCTTCCACCTGGCTAGGTGGTTTGTAGTAGACTCGTAGCATGATATCACCCTCATTTTTTACCCCTTTTAGCTTAACCTAGAGACTCTCTACACAGCTATCTCCTACGTTCATCTCCACTTCAGTCCAAGTGTGTACATTTTTAATATACAAGGCAGTTTCAGCAGCAGCTGAATGTGGGAAGCCTGTCCGGCTGCCCCAGCACTTCCGGGTTCCTGATGGTGCCGGACCATCAGGAGTCCCGGAGCATTGGATGCCGGACTAATGGAGTTTTACTGTATTAAGTCTACATACGTGTAAATATTAAGTAAATATTACTTTAGTCAGCATCTGACTAATCACAGTAATTTTCCATTAACTTGTAAATCAAACAAACAGTTTGGCATTCTGATCCTTCAACTGCTTGAATGAACCTGTACAGACTCCCACTAATGACAACAAGGCTGTGTGCAGATACACCATCCTCTGCATCTGCAAGTTTGGGACCTGATTTCAGTAGAGTTTCACCAGAAATAAATATGGACCAGTAGCTACATCTTAGGCAGAAAACGGGGGTAAGTGTCCCTTTTCTATGCCTTAGATTCTCTGGTATACCTATGGGAAATGATATCAAAGCCTATAATTAAACTCAGTGTCTTGCTATGCTCTTTCATAGAACTAGCATTGGTGAAATATTGCAGGAACACCGGTATTATACCATGCATGAAGGAAAAATCAAGACAAATGGTGTTTGATATATTTAGCTTCTTTTCTGTTCAATTTCCTGTCAGACACCAGGAATATCAGCCTTGGTAAGTGTATGGCTGCTACACAAAGCATATTTTGCATACATCTATGCACCTGATGCTATCAGACAACCAAAATGTAACCCACAGCACTACTTGCAATTATCAAATAGCTGTGTGCCTCAGAATGCTCATTTTTCCATTATTCAGGTAACTGCTCTGAATAATAAACTGCAAGGCCACTGCACAAAAATGTAAAAATATGTTATAGTAAAATCAAAGCAATTTGTAGCTCAACTGGTGGTGATAAAATTAAAATTGTGGTCACCAGGAGTAATACATTCCGTATTCCAGTTCTTGACACACAGAATAACTATTACTTTTCATTGTTTTTCTTTTATATATGTATAAATGAACTTATTAAAATCTAATTATGCTTGATTTATCTTTTCATAATTTTATTTAAAATCACATGCCCACAAAAATGTAATGTATTCATTGAAGGTATGTCTACACTGCAGTGTTTTTCTGGAATAACATCCATTATTCTGAAAAAACAATACTAGCATCCACACTGCAATTGTGTTATTTTGACAGTCGGTATAGTTGTGTGCTTTTTCTGACAGTGGTAAAATCTCATTCAATGAGGAATAAGTCTTTTTCTAAAAAACCTTTTTTTGGAAAAAGGCGGTGTAGACACAGAAGAGGGAGTTCTTTCGAAAAAAGAGGCCTCCCAGAAATAACACAGGTGTCCTGCTGGCCACTTTGTCCATGCTCATCACAACTCTATAGTTCCTATCTCCTGGCAGCTCTGAAAGCTGCAGAAATCGGGGACAGGGCTTGTGGCAGGAAGCCGGCCTAGAGAGACGTCACACACTGTGTGGCTGCCCATGCCTGACGTGTGGACACCCATGTCCCAGCCACAAGCCCCCCAAGAGCCTACTGGCCCTCCCAGGGAGCATACACAGGGCTCCCAGGAACCTGCCAGGGGCTGGAAAAGATGTCCCCCATCTTAGTCTGGGGCGGAGATCCTGGCCCAACTGGAATTAAGGAGCACGGAGGAGACCCTCTGCTCCAGATGGTGTAATGCCGATATACATGACCAAATGGCTGACCACCTGGCCACGAGGGACCACCACAGGACTCTGGAGCAGGTCAAGAGCAAAGTAAAAGAGTTCCAGCAGGGCTATGCCAGGGTGAGGGAAAGCAGCTCTTGCTCCAGGGCAGGACCTCATTCCTGCCCCTACTATGAAGAACTGCACAGCATCCTGGGGGGCAGTGCAGCCCCTTTCCCATCTCTGGTGGTGGTCTTGGGGCTAGAAACAACTGTCATCATCCGCCCAGGAGTCCCAGCCCAGAAGGAGGAGGAGGAGGACGAGGAGCTGGAGGAGGAGGAAGAAACGGCCAACACGATCATGTTGGAGCTTGTATCCCAGGGCCTGGATGTCTCCCAGGCATCCTCCAAGGCTAAGGAAGGATCATCAGGTGAGTGCTTTTAGTTTTTCTCACAAACAGGGCAGGCGCTGAGAGGTTGTGGTGCAATCGTTGCTCAGCCTTCTCAGCCTGGCCCTCATGCTGCAATCTGTTCACATGGATATGCATATGCAGCACCAATCTGCACCATGCAGCCCCTAGAGATAGCCCTGGAGCACACCTGGGCTTCTGCTTATGGGTTCTGGAAAAGCCAGACACACTTCTGACCCCTGTTGGGGGATTCCCTCCCACCACCAGTCACTGCTGGAAGGAGGCTGGGGACAAGAGCACACACACACCCAAACTCAGACTCTGAAGCACCGCACACGGGCACAGTGTATGTGTGTGTGCAGCCTCGATGGAAGCCCAGGCAGCTCAAGGCCCCTCGCCCATCCATTGGATCCCAGTTTGGCCGGACAGTTCCCTTTCCTGCTTGTTCATGTGATGGGGGGAGGGGGGAAGGCGTGTGAGGCAAGGTACACTGTGCAGGCCACACATGGCCTTGTTCCTGAGACATCACTGTTCTCTGTCCTGAGAACTGTTGCTCTCAGCTTGCTGATGAGGGCAA
This sequence comes from Pelodiscus sinensis, assembly GCF_052426305.1. Lineage (NCBI taxonomy): Eukaryota > Metazoa > Chordata > Testudines > Trionychidae > Pelodiscus > Pelodiscus sinensis. The sequence goes on from NC_143059.1 coordinate 47,614,607, forward strand.
GACCTCAGGGACAGTGTCTCTAGGGTTGACTGACAACCTCTCTTTATTCTCCCCAGCCGGACCAGCCACGACTATGGGGTGATCGACACCACCCGAGCCAGCTGCTTGACCCCGGGGGAGCTGCAGACATTGGAGGGTCCATGAGGACCTGATGAGGGAGAACGTGCCCATCCTCTGGGACATGCGGCAGATGCTGGCGCAGATGGTCCAGGACAATGCACAATGGTGGGCCCTGATGTGGACCAAGCTGCTGACGCAAAGCTGCAACAAGAGTGTGACCGTCCGGGAGATGATGGCGTATGCAGCACCAATCCCAGTCCCTGCTCCAATCTCTGTCCCTCTCCCATTCCGACCACCAATCCAGCTCCCCTCCTGCCTATCCTCCTTTTCTCCCAGGACCCCTCACCCCTGAGGTGGCCGAGGTCCCTGGACACGAGGTGAAACAAGCACCCAAATCATGAGCCAGTCTCAGCCCCAGCTCTGAGCCTCTTCTCCCCACTCCAAGGTTCTCACTCCCCTCCCCATATCCAGATTTCTAGCCTCCCCCTCCCCCAGTTATTTTTATACCAAATAAAAAACCAAGCAGTTATTTTTTTCAAAACCGAACAGTTGTTTTTATTGGGTCTGCAGGAAAGGGCAGTTGTAGGGGGGAAGTGAGAGGTTTTTGTGGGAAAAGCAGAGAGGGGCAAGGCACAAACCCCTAGTGGGGAGGCCCTGGGGAAAGTTACTAGGGTTCTTCAGAGAAACTCTCCCTCAGGGCCTCCCAGATTTACACCTCCACCTAATGGGCCTGGGAGATGGCAGCTGGCCCTCTGGCCAGCCTCTACTCCCCACCCCAGAAAAAAGACCTTCCTCTTCCTCTCCACAGTGTTGTGGAGAACAAAACAGGACAACACCACCTGGGATACGTAGTGCTCCCCCACATCAAGGCGGGGCAGGAGGCACCTGAACCATGCCTTCAAGTGCCCAAAGGCACATTTGGCCTGTATGCTGGCCCTGCTCAGGTGGGCATTGAAGTGGTCCCTGCTTGGGTCCAGTGGCTGATGCATGGCTTCATCAGCCATGGCATCAGGGGATAGGCCATGTCCCTCACAATACACTGTGGCATCTCAACTTCTCCAACCATGATGTTTCCTGGGGGAAGAATGTGCCAGCCTCCAGCTTCTGGTAGAGGTTGAAGTTTCTGAAGAAGTGGGAGTCATGCAACTTCTCTGACCAGCTGACGAAAATGTCCAAAAACTGTCTGCGGTGGTCGACCAGGGCCTTCAGGACCATAGAAAACTATCTCTTGTGGTTTATACCCTGGGCAGTCCGATGATCTGGGGCACGGAGGGGATGTTGGTTCCATCTATAGCCCCCATTTCCTGCAGTTAGGGAAGCCCGCAGAGGCACATCCGCCCACGATTTGGTCCATTTAAATATCATTAGCATGATCCCAAAAAAATGAGGAGTAATGTTAGTTCAAACCAAGGTGTTTGGTTTGAGCTAGCGCATCCCAGCACACACTTCCTGTTTTGAATCAGCTGTTGAGCGGAGTAATGCACCGGTGAGATCATGCTAATGAAGCGCAGGATATTTAAATCCTCGCTTCATTAGCAATTTCAGTCACCTACATTTGCATCCCTAGCTTGAACTAGGGAACAAGTGTAGATGTACCCTTAGGCAGCAGCACCCAGAAGCAACTACTGACCTAATGCCCTGCCTGAACTGGTTCTGGGTGGCCTTAAATGCAAGTTAGCATCCAATCAGTGTGGACGCTATCTTTCTAAATAGTACATTGCTATTTCATTGCGCTTTTTGTGTGTGGATGATCTATTTCGAAATAAGCTTTTCCGCAAGATCTTTTCCAGAAATTCTTATTCTGAAAGAAGCTTGCAGTGTTGATGTAGCCTAAGATGTCATACATGGGCCAAACACTTAAAGCTGTTAAATGTGACCCTGTCAATGTCCTACATTAAATGGCCTTAAACAATGTTTGGATTTTGATATAGAGAGACTTCAGTCTTAATTCCATGACAAAAACACGAATAAAAAATCTTTTCCCTCTTTTTATTAAAGATACATAAAAGAAGGGAAACAGCATTTGAAATGTAAAGCATTAAATAAGACTTTCATTTTGACAGCTCTTGTTCTCTTTTTCTTTAGCTATAAAGAGCTTTTAGAAGGCAAAAAAAACCTTGTTAGACAGACTCTTTACATGGTAATAATTGGTCTTATAAGTGAAAAGAGAAAAAGTTAGTTGAGATGGGCTGGAGTTGTTGAAGTCTAATCACATTTCCTAAGGGAAAACAAACACTCTCAGGGTATGTCTACACTACCCCGCTAGTTCGAACTAGCGGGGTAATGTAGGCATACCGCACTTGCAAATGAAGCCCGGGATTTGAATTTCCCGGGCTTCATTTGCATAAGCGGGGAGCCGCTATTTTTAAAACCCCGCTGGTTCGAACCCCGTGCAGCGCGGCTACACGGGGCATGAACTAGGTAGTTCGAACTAGGCTTCCTAGTTCGAACTACCGTTACTCCTCGTGAAATGAGGAGTAACGGTAGTTCAAACTAGGAAGCCTAGTTCGAACTACCTAGTTCGTGCCCCGTGTAGCTGCGCTGCACGGGGTTCGAACCAGCGGGGTTTTAAAAATGGCGGCTCCCCGCTTATGCAAATGAAGCCCAGGAAATTCAAATCCCGGGCTTCATTTGCAAGTGCGGTATGCCTACATTACCCTCCTAGTTCGAACTAGGAGGGTAGTGTAGACATACCCTCATGTACACATGCATGTGTGCACACAGATAATAACAGCAAAGATAGAAATACCTGTTGTCTCAGGTTTTGATTCTTATTTACAATCTCATAGCTGGGAAAAAACTCAGAATGGCACACAATTTTATTGGCCATGCTAACACCTGGCAAACTTCCCCCAGAGTCAGGTAGGTTCAGTCAATGCTTTTAGGTGCTTTTCTGATCACAAGTTTACAGAAGTATTGAAAAATATGGATAAACCAGACTTTTGTTAGATAGAAGACAAAAAGAAAGACACAGGTAATAGAAGAAATATAGTGGTGGGTGGAAAAGGACATCCACAGAGCAATGGGAAGTCATCTTAAATCCCTTTTGGTATTTAAGATTTAGCCAGAGCTGGTGTAGTGGTGATATCATCTCTGTTCCTTTCTCTGATCAGGGCATGTCTGAGGATTAGGACAAAGCCCATAGGGTATGTCTACACTACCTCGTTAATTCGAGTTAGGTAGGCAAATGAGGTGACCGGAGTTGCAAATGAAGCATGGGATTTAAATATCCCGGGCTTTATTTGCATGTTCCCATCTGGTTGCCATTTTGAAATTTCACTAGCCCGAACTCACTGCCGCGCGGCTACACGCAGCAGTGAAACGTTAATTTGAACTAAGTCCTTAGTTCGAATTAACTGTTACTCCTCGTGCATGCTCTTGGGTGGGGTTGGGGATGAGGCATTTGAGCTGTAGGGGGAGCTCCTGGTTGGAACAGAGAGGTTTGGGGTACTTGCTTCATACACGGTGTCCAGAATCTATTCCTACAGGGTAGCTCCCCTTTGATAACTCAGGCTTGGGAAGGGGAAAGGGCTCTCCATGCGGCCAGAGCTTCCTGGTGCTTGCAGTTGCAGCTCCAACCCTGTGGAGGAGGGAGAAATGGCAGCACTCAGAGTTGCATCTCTCTGCATCTGGCAGGTGGTGCTATATTGCACAGGCTTTAGTGGCTGCAGCCAAGGGCCTCAGGCTAAGCGGGCCTTGCAAAAAGACCTGTACTTTTGGCAGCCTGGATATCTTTTTGCAGGGGCTCCCCTTAGCATAAGGCTCTGGGCTGCAGCCCATAAATCCCCTTTCTTAATCTGGCATTGGGATCCCAGGAAATGTGGTAGAATTTATAGAGAAAGCAATGATGGTAAAATTTCAATATTTACCTGCTCCAATTTTCAATCTCAGAGTCTCTTTCTGAGGGTGCAGAAAGAAGATTGAGGAGCATTATAGCCCATCCCCGCTTATTTTGTCCATTAATTTGGTCCATTTATTTCCAGTCCCATATTTGTCTTGTTTATCAGGCATAGCTATAGTGCTTGAATTATATCAGTAGGCCTTTTTGTTTGGACAAATTCTGTTTGTTTTCCTGTTGCAACTTTTTCTTTATAGATATTATATGGTATTGTGTGATACATTATGAACATGTATGTACTACAAGTTAGGCTCACGAGTAGGATAGGCTTACCAGCCCTCACATATTACACTAAATGACAACTCATACACTGCTGCTATGTACTCTGAGCTATCTCAGTGTTAGCCACAACTGGACGTTTCTAGTTTTAATTGAATGCATGCCATCCTGTAATTAATTATGTATGCAAATGATTCTCATGCATATGAAATGTACATATGAAATGTATTATGTGACCTTGATGTACATTTGTCAATCTATTAACTGTCAACCATTACTAGCTGTCAGTCAAAGAAAGCCATTCCTGTATATTGGTTTGTCACGCAGGACACGTACCATTACCTGTCTGTTCAGATTTGAAATGTCTCCATGTAAATTGTTATTGTTTAGGTAGCCAATAGATTTAAATCATGCAGATAAGTGTCTCCATTCAGCCAATCAATTTGAAATGGAACACTTATGAATATGCATGAGCCCAGCCTTTTTAAGACCACGCAGCGGCAGTTGCAAGTTGCTGAGTCGGGGTGTCGGGCTTAGGTAGTCTAGGCATCAGAGCTCTTCTTTTCTTCGAAGTAAGATGGAAGGTCTTGTCTTCAATTAAATTAAGTTAGTTAGGTTTAGATAGGATAGCTCTTTGTCATCGTGACTGTCCGTCAGGCTGTGTCGGTTCAACGCATGTCAGCTGTCATCGTGTCTGTACGGCGGGCGCGGCGCGTTTACTTAGGTTTTCTTTTAGTTAGGTTAGGTTAGGTTAGGTCTAGGTTATCATCCACAATAGTCTTGATCCAGTGGCACCGAAAAACCTGAAGAATCGTTCTTCACGGAAGGTGAAACCAGCGATTCAGCTCAGCTCTTAGGGGATCGCCTGGCTGGTCCTCTCCCGCAGCTTAAATTTAGCCAACAGATTGAGGTCGCCTGCGTCCATCCAGAGACAGGACTCCGAGGGACTCCTGGCTGTTCCTCACCCAAGGCCCTACGGGACCAACGGCTTGTAGGTTGCCAACTCCTGGTCCATCGGCTCTGCGCTGTAAGACTCTGTTGTTTCTTTCTTCTTTGGGACTTCCCCAAAAGAGTGTTTGTTCAATTATTTCATGTTTTTAATATAGTCTTGTGGTTGTAAAATCTATCCAAATTGTAGGTTTTTATTTCTGCGCCAGTTCCTGAGACTACCTGGTGATTAGATACAGGAGAGGGTCCGCACTTGTAATCATCTCACAGGTTAATTAGGCTAATTGGCAATCAATCAATTAGTAGACACCATTACCATTGCGCCTGCCGGGTAACATCAGCATACAGGCCCAAATTCAGGTTAGCTAGAAGTTACTTTTCATATGTAGACCATCATCTGTACTAACTATATGCAGTGCTTTTCATGCAATATTCATTAATTATTTTGGCCTAGTCAGTGTTTAAGCCAAAAATGTGCATTAAGGCAGAATCTTCCCAAAATTGTGCTTCTAACAGTGGGTGGGTGTATGTGGCAGTAGCGGGAGAGAGAGGTTACATGAGAGATTTGTACTCTACCTCAGAAGATAAATGGCATTCATAGGATCTACTGCATTATTACACCTTAAGAGAAATGGCACTGTGCATGAAGTACAACAGTATATCATCTGTCAGCTGTGATCAGTGTTGCTCTGATAAGATATGAGTGAAGTACATTGTCAGAGTGTTGAGGCTCTGATACATTAGATGTTAACTTGGTCCCAGCTGGCACATTCTGTCTGGAGAGTAGAAACAATTAATGGGCTGGCTTCTTATCCCAGACATCTAACAAAGTTTTCACAGAGCTGGATGGAGAAGGGTAATAGAAGGCCCAGTCCCCAGCTTGCAAGAAAGAGGAATTTGATCTTTTCAGCAGTGGAATGGCCAACTCATGTGAAGAGGAATGTAGGAGAGAGGTTTCATGCTAAGACATGCTAAAGCCTAGCCTTTCCTCCTCCTTCTTCATGCTCCTTTTCCTGCTGTGAGTCATAGCAACAGCATGGAGAGTAAGGGAGGATCAGATCTCCTTTTCCTCTGCAACAGGTTCCAGCTCCTCCCAGGGGATTCTAGCATTCCCAGCTGGAATGATATAATGCCTCCCACCTAGGAGATGTAATGTCTCTAGCATGTCCTGGGTCAGCCTCAGGACCTCCACTCAGTGGGACATCCCTGGTACAGCTCTAGTTGGGTGCCTGAACCACCTCAGCTGTCTCCTTTTGATCCAGAGGAGAAACAACTCTACTTCAAGGCTCTTCCGTATAGCTGAGCTCTTCATCCTATCTCAAAAAGTAAGCCCTGACACCCTATGTAAAAACCTTGCACATGCAATCTCGAAATGCATTTTGTGTGTAGATGCGTTATTTCGAAATATCTTAAAATATCTTAATATATAATAAGATATTTCAAATAACGCTATAGTGTAGACATACCCTAAGGACTATATTAATCATCTACTAGGAAAATCATTTTTAAATTGTCAGGCCTGGACAGCTTGTACCAAGAGTCCTAAAATAGCTGGTTGAGGACATCTCTGCCCACTAATGTTCATTATTAATAAATCTTGGAAGGCCAGGGAATTGCAGAAGACTGAAAGACTGCTGATGATGTATCAGTATTCAAAAAGGTCAAGAGGAAAGATCTAAGTAAATATAGGCCAATTAGCCTGACATCATTCCCAGGCAGAATAATGAAAAAGTTCATGTAGGATTCTATTAGTAAAAATTTAATGTCTCTTAACATAGTTAGATAAAAATAGAGTTTTGTAGATGCAATACATTTATATTTTTGAAAGGTATTTGATTTTGTACCATAGTACATTGAGATTAAAAATTTAATGCAATACAACTATATGTGTTAAATAGATTAAGAAATGGGTAACCGACCAATCTCAAAAATAGTTGCCAATAGGAATCATTATTGAAAGGGGATGTTTCTAATGGAATTGCACAGGGATTAGTAGTAGAGCCTATGCTATTCAACATTTTCACCAGTGGACTGGAAGTAATTATAAAATTACCACTGAAAAATGTGTGGATGACATTAAGATTGGTGGATAAAGAATATAGCAATGAGAACAAGATTTTGTACAGAAGAGTCTGGATCATTCGGTAATCTGGGCCTAGTCAAACAAAATGATTTTAATATTACTTATTGAAAAATTATCCATCTACAAACAATGACTACAAACTACCCCTACAGAAAGAGAGTACGTCTACACTACAGCGCTAGTTCGAACTAACTTAGTTCGAATTAGTTAATTCGAACTAAGCTAGTTCGAACTAACGCATCTAGAACTAAAAACTAGTTCGAACTAGCGTTTTGCTAGTTCGAACTAGCAAGTCCACATTGAGTGGACTCTGAACAGGGCTTAAGGATGGCCGGAAGTAGTGCCGGCAGGGCATAAAAGGAGGACTTAGAGCATGGAGATGCTGTCTCAGGCTAGCTGAGGGCTGCACTTAAAGGGTCCCGACCCCCACCCCGGACACACAGTTCTAAGGGGTGCCCTGCTTGCAAAGAAGTTCTGGCTTGGAGTGCCCTGAGTGCCCACACTGGGCACATCACACCACTCGGCCATCAGCCCGGCTGCACTTGCCGCAGGCTGCCATCTGGGGAGAGGGAGTAATTGGGGGGCTGCAGGAGAGCTTCCACCCCCAGAAGCCCGCAGAGCCAGCCCAGTCCTCTCCATCGGGGGCTCGTACCCCATTCCTCCCTCACCTCCTTCCACTTACCCTTCCCTAGCCCCCCTTCTTATTGATGTACAAAATAAAGATAACGTTTCTTCCAACATTGACTCTGTCTTTATTGAAAAAAACTGGGGGAGACTGGGAAAAGGAGGTGGGAGAGGGGAAGAGAAAGCTGGGAGAGGGGAGGGCAACTAACATGATCGGGGTTGGGAACAGGTCCCAGATGAAGAAAGGCTACAGAGACTGGGACTGTTCAGCTTAGAAAAGAGGAGACGGAGGGGGGACAGGATAGAGGTCTCTAAAAGCAGGGGTTGGGTGGAGAGGGTGCATTCAGAAAAGTTCTTCCTGAGTTCCCATAAAGAAGGACTAGAGGACACCAAAGGAAAGGAGTGGGTAGCAGGCTTCAAACTAGTAAGAGAAAGTTGTTCTTGACAAAGCAAATAGTTAACCTGTGGAACTCCTTGCTGCAGGAGGCTGTGAAGGCTACAACTAGAACAGAGTTTAAAGGGAAGTGAGATCAAGTCATGGAGGTTGGGTCCATGGAGTCCTATTAGCCAGAGGGTAGGAGTGGTGTCCCTGCCCAAAGTTTGTGGAAGGCTGGAGAGGGATGGCACGAGACAAATGGCTTGGTCACTGTCTTCGGTCCATCCTCTCCAGGGTCCCTAGGGTTGGCCGCTGTCGGCAGACAGGCTACTGGGCTAGATGGACCTTTGGTCTGACCCAGGACGGCCATTGTAAGCTCAGGGCTCAGGGTCGGGGGTCTCAGTGGACCCCCTTGATTTTCATGCACACCTGGTCCTGGGTGGCCAGGCTGGCAGCTCTCCTGCCCTAGATGGCCACTTTCCTTTGCCTAGTGCGGAGATCGTGGACGAGGTCCACGATGTCCGCACTAGCCCAGGAAGGTGCCGGCCTCTTGCGGTCCCGGGCAAGCTCCCGGGAGCCGCCAGCCTGGTCCCGGCAAGAGGGGGTGGGCTGGGGGGCATCAGGTGGGTGGCTCTGTGCCATGCCAGGTGCAGGGTCTGCTAGCTGGGTGCTGGCAGGCTTGCACCTGGCACGGGCACCGTAGCCAGCCCGTGCCCCTTTAAAGGGTCCAGGGCCGGGAGGGGGGCATAGAGTTTCCCTGGTGTTGGCCAGAGTGGCCACCAGGGAAACCTGGGGAGGGCTAGCCTCCCACTAGTTCGAACTAAAGGGCTACACAGCCCTTAGTTTGAACTAGCTAGTTCGAACTAGGCGTTAGTCCTCGTAAAATGAGGTTTACCTAGTTCGAACTAAGCGCTCCGCTAGTTCGATTCAAATTCGAACTAGCGGAGCGCTAGTGTAGCACCTATTAAAGTTAGTTCGAACTAACGTCCGTTGGTTCGAACTAACTTTGTAGTGTAGACATACCCTAAGAGACTGTATCCTGGCAAGCAGTGACTCTGAAGAATTTTGGGGCAATAGTGGATAAGCAGCTGAAAATGAGTTCTCTGTGTGATGCTGTAACAAAAGGCACTAATTGATCCTTAAATGTATAACCTAGGGATTAGTGAGTTGAGATAGGAAGGTGATTATACTTTTGTATCTAGCATTGGCGAGACCAATAGTGGAATACTGAAAACAGTTCTGCATCCGCATCTTGAAAAGGATATTGAAAAATTTGGAAGAACATCAGAAGAGCAGAAAAGAGGCACAGAAGTATTTTAGGGCTGGGGACAATGATTTAGTAAGTGGTGAAAAAAACTTATTCTGTTGTCAAAGAGGCTGGGCAGTAACTTGACTTAGAGAGAATAAATACCTTTATGGGGAAAATAGTAAGTATTAGGGACTCTTTATATCTAGCAAGAAAAGCAAAAACAGAAACAATGGCTGGAAACTGAACTCAGATAAATTCCAGTTAGAAATGAAAGACTCTAATGCCAGTGAGGGTAAAACAGCCAGCTCCCGGAGACAAAGACCAGGGAATGGCTGATAGGCATTTTCTAGGAAGAAGGGAACCTCCTAAATATTTTCAGACTCTATGTATCCTCAAACATTTTCAAGGGGGAAGCAGGACAATTCAAAAGGGGGATGAATTCAGGGTGTTAAGTGGATTAGGATTAATTCCAAATTGTATGATGTGAGGCCATTTAACCACATGCTGAATCCAGTTAAATGCCTAGTATATGATGAGAATGAGAAGATAATGTCCTTACGCACTACTAACTTAATAAGTTATGGATTGCCATTTCAGTAACATTCCAGTTTCTATGTTTCATTCATCTGCCTGGCATATCACTAGAATGAGTCATTATTTTAGTTTCTGAGACAGCCGGATATCTGATAATTGTGGAAAGGTACAACTCCTCCCATTTCCAATATTGATCAAAAAACTTGTCTTACATTCTGTCGCCAGTTTGCCTGAGATGGAATCCAAACTCCACATAATATGCACCACTTATAAAAAGATATTTATTCACTAACTCCTTTACTGCATCACTGACACTTTTACCACACAAGAGTATAAACATTGATTTATGTGTTTCCAATAATATTGCTTTATATTCAGTACGCATGTTGTCAATTTCTTTTTTCCCCCAAATGCTGTCCATCATGACAGGCCTCAAACATGCTGGGGAAATCTTGAGGATGTACAGCACAAAGTGTAATTCAGGGATCTTACATTGAAAGTGATTATTTAATGTCATATGTCTGGGATACTTACTTTATTCTTTCCCTTGAATTCAGCAGCTGCATTGGGCCATGCAGTGCCTTATACATTAGAACTGGCTTCATAGTCTTTGTTCCCTTTCATTCATTCTGACATTTGCTTTCTTTTCTTCTTCCTTGTATTGTCCTTTTTTCATTGCACACTATTTTAAAACATTCACCACAAATACCAGCAAAGAATAATTAAAGATACTGATTAACATCACAAGCATTTTCATCTAAGTTCCTGCAAAGCTGAGTGGTCAGAAAGCTTCCCATTAAACCCTATGCAGGGCTATTAAGCCCCACACAGGTGCTCGGGGTTGCATTGGAGAGAGATGTCTCTTCCCAAGCCCCAAAACTGCTGCTGCCAGCTGAGGGAAACAGCCAGCACAGCAGGTCCAGCTCCTAGGCTGGGGGACCACTAGAGAAGGGAAAGTGTAGGTCCTGTACTAGGAAAAGAAGGAAAGCCAATAGCAAACATAAAAAAGGCTGAGTTGTTTAATGATTGTTTTGCCTTAGTGTTCAGGAAAAAGGTTAATTGTGGCCAGATACTCAACTGTGCTCTAAAAGAGGACACACAAGCCAAAATGGGGGAAAGTCAATATAGATATGTCAAGATCAAATCATGCCAAATCAACCTAATTTCTTTCTTTGACATAGTTACTGGGCTAGCAGATGAGAGGAAGCAGTAGACATGATGTATCCTGGGTTTAGTAAGGCTTTTGACATGGTCCCACATGATATTCTCATAAGCAAACCAGTGAAATGCAATCTAGATTAAATTACAATAAAGTGAGTACACAGCTGGTTGAATGACCACAATCAAAGAACAGTTACCAATGGTTTGCTTTCAAAGTAGGAGGACATTTTTAGCGCAGTCCTGCCGGAGTCTGCCCTGGATCTGGCACTATATGAAATTTGTATTAATGACGTAGATAATATTGTGGAAAAAATGCTTATAGCACTCGTGGCGAATACAAAAGGAGGAGGAGTTACTAGCACTTTCAAGGACAAGATTAGAATTCAAAATGACCTTGACTAATTGGAGAACTGGTATGAAATCAACAGGATGAAATTCAATTAAGGCAGATGCAGAATATTACATGGAAAAATCAAATGCAGAAATATAAGATAAGGAATAAATTGTCTGGGTGTTAGTAGTACAGAAAAGAATCTGTGGGTTTTAGTGAGTCACAGATTGAATGTGAATCAGAAAATGTGATACAGGGTTTTTTAAAAGGCTAATATCATCCTGGTATATACCATCAAGCATGCCAGATGTCAGACAGAGGCAGTATTTGTCCTGGTCTGTTTGGCACTCTTGAGACCTCAGATGGAGTGCTGCATTCAATTCTGAGTGTCATACTTTAGAATCACAGAATCATAGAACTGAAAAGAACCTTGAGAGGTCATCAAATTCAGTCCCCTGCCCTCACAGCAGGACTAAGCACTGTCTAGATCATCACTGACAGATGTCTATCCGGTGTGCTCTTAAATATCTCCAGTGATGGAAATTCCACAACCTCCCTAGGCAGATTATTCCAGTGATTAACCAGCCTGACAGTTAGAAAATTTTTCCCAGTGTCCAACCTAAACCTTCCTTGCTTCAATTTAAGACTATTGCTTCTTGTCCTGTCATCAGAGGCCAAGGAGAACAATTTTCCTCCCTCCTCCTTGTAACACCCTTTTAGATATTTGAAAATTGCTATCATGTCCCCTCTCCATCTTCTCTTTTCTAAACTAAACAAGTCCATTTATTTTAGTCTTCCCTCATACGTCATGTTTTCTAGACCTTTAATCATTTTTGTTGCTCTTCTCTGGATCTTCTCCAATTATTTTACCTGTTTCTTGAAACATGGTGCCCAGAACTGGACACACTACTCCAACTGGGATACAATACTACAATTTAGGACAAATTGGGGAGAGTCAAGAGAACAGCAACACAAATAATAAAAGATTAATAAGACCTGATTCATGAGGAGGGTTTTTTTTAACTGGGCATGTATAGTCTTGAGAAAATAAGACTAATCCAATCTCCCCTATCTTCAAACAAAGTATTGGATGCTATAAGAATGGCAGTGACCATGTCCACCGAAGGTCAGACAAAAATTGAGCTTAATATGCAGCAAGGGAGATTTAGATTACACATGACTAGCAACTCTGCCATAGCCAATTCCAAGATCATAAGAAAAAGGAGGACAGCTGGCAGTAGATTAGCAGCTGTCTATAAAAATTGTCATATGCTAACAATATAAGTCTTCAAAGAATCAAGAAAATGAGGGGTAATTTAAAAGGATGCACAGTTCCTCCATCCAAGCATGGAAGGTAACTGTGGGTTAACATATAATTTTTCCTTTGTGAAGTTCAAAAAGCCAGCCCCGGAAACTAATATCAGATTTTTAAATTGGAATGTTGGCACATTAACTGGCCCTAGTATAGGACTGAAGAGGAAGAAGGTGCAGCTAGTAAGTATTCAGGAAATAAAATTGAAACAAGAGAAGGCAAAAGATAATTGGAGAAAATACTGGGGGAGGGACCTCTACCTCAAGAAACAGAATAAGCAAGGCTTTTGTTAAAATAAAGGAACGTGTGGTAACATAAATAGAATTAGTACCAGGATAATGTTGGTTACTATGGCTTTTTTAATGTGGCTTTCTAACCATAGAAAATATGCATCTCAGTCTGACTGTGGCAAGGACAAGAAAACAAGTTTCTAGGAAATGTGAGGGTATGCCTACATTACCCCGCTAGTTCGAACTAGCGGGGTAGTGTAGACATACCCTCAGACATGGCTCTTCAGCAAATTCCAGGAACTGAGGAAATTGTTATTGGCACTGACTTAAGCAGACATTATGGAACAGACAGGCATGACTACATAGTAGCCAGGGCTTATGGAACTTTCAATAACAATAGAGAAAGTATATTGCAGCTAGCATAAACTTACAACCTAGTTCTAGCCAACACATTCTTTATAAAGGGAGATGAACATGATCATCCTTACAAGAGTGGAATTACTAGAAACCAGATTGACTACTTTCCACTGGATAATAAAAGACTGCAAGGCATCTTAAATATGTTTCTTAGAATAAAGGTATAGAGAAAAATCCCGCGAAAAATGGGTAACACCAAATATAAAGTGTCAAAAACAACATGTTTTTGATGATGGAGAAAATGAGGTCAGCATCACCATGTGAAAAGAGCAGTTAAACTGGAATTTTATGGTAACAAATACAGTTTGCACCGTAATAAACCAGAGATCTTTGGTCCAGCAATATCCATGGTCTAGAAAGGTGTTCCAGGGTCTCAGAGTTCTGGTTCACTGGGAGGGGGCAGGAACCTAGCGCTATGTGGAGGGATGCATGAGGGGCATGAGTCAGGAAGCCTGGAAGCCCGGTGGGTAGCTCAGCTGGGCTGCGAGGGGGGGGGGGGGCTCTGTTGGGCTGTGGGGGGGATCCAGGAAGCCCATGGGGGGGGGGGGTTGGTAGCAGGGAGGCCAGAAATGACCTCCCCTTGTCAAGAAAAATCCCTCATCCATGACCAGTCAGGTCCCAAGGGTGCCGGACAAGGGAGGTTCAACCTGTATATTGGAGAGTGCTAAATAAGTTACGGATGAATCAAAAGGGAAAGCCTTTATTCAAACAGAAGCCTGTGTTGCCTTGCAGAAGTATAGAAGTGATAAAAGATTGAGGGGGGAGGGGTGGAATGTATGAATTCTGGCAAATGATACCTGGAGGAATACAAAAGAGGTAAAGACAAAGGGCAGTAATGAAGTTACAAAAGTGGGAAGAAAGATCTCCAAAGAACTTTACACAATACTTGGAACAAAGGAAGAGGGAAAAAGAAGTGCACAAGCTGACAAAAGCATGGGAAAGAAGTACTAAAAATGTAAAAGAAGTGAAGTTTTTATCATAGGTGAAACTGTTGATAGCCATGTAAAGAGATGGTACCCTCAATAGGTTTTTAATAAAGAAAACCCAAGAAATCAATGGAGCCTATTTAACCAACTGAAGAAGCAAACGTTGTAAATGAAATGAAAAAAAAAGGACCCTAGAATCAGACAGAATCCATACTAGAGGCACTGAAAAAGCTTGGAATAGAAGGCATCCATCTTCTGACATACCTCTTTAATTCAGTCATGAGATGTGAAAAGATACCAAATGTATAGAGGAAATGCATCTTTGTTGGTGCTGATGGACAAGGGAAGAGGTGACACTGGCAATTGCACTATTTATAGAGATAGAAAGCAAGATGAGTCATAAAATGAGAGTATGTCATCAATGAGAGACTAAGAAGTGAAGTGGATATTAATCACCGTGACTTTGTGCCAGGAAGGTCAGCAATAAAATCTGTTTTTGTCCTAAAGCAGGTAGTGGAAAAAAGAGAGAAAAGGAAAATATTCACATGGTATTCATTGATATGGAAAAGGCTTTTGAGTTCCAAGAGAAGCCATCTGCTAGAGATGTATAAGTAGGAAATTGTCACCTGTACGTTGTGTGACTCATTCAAGGGGACAAACATTAGTCAGAACATTAATAGTGGTGAAACAAATAAATTATTGGTAAAGGCAGGAGTGCATCAAAAAAATCAGCTCAGCATTTAGTTGTTTCTCCTCACCCTGAATATCCACACAAGGAACACAGAAGAAGACTCTTTAATGCATGTCTTTTCCAAGTCTGAATGCTAAAGGTCTGTGCTGTGAAGAGAGGGTCTTCATAAATGGAGAGACATATTGGAGAGAGATGGGCTCAAAAAGGAGGAAAAAACAAGTTTGTGATATGTAATTACAAAAATGTGAAGACGGAAGAAATATCCTTGAAAGTAGATGAAAAATAAAAAGTTTCAAGTATCAGCATCCTATGAAAAGAGAGAAGTGCTGTAGTAATGTGACAGGAAGTGATCAGTAAGATTAAAAGGAAGCGTCTATAAATGGGCTGTGAAAAAACACTCCTATGGCATAAGTTTTGCTAGCATATGTGCTAGTGTGCACTGAACTGCTACTGCCACTCATTGAGGTGCTTTTATTAGGCCAACCAAAGAACTCGCTTCTATTGACATGGAGCAGAGGTGGGCAATAAGAACACTTCAGTTAGTCTATAAGGTGCCACAGGACTCCTCGTCCCCAATAAGTGGTTCATGCTGGACCTTCATAGGTATGGGCAACTGCAGGTATAGACCAGAACACCATGGAGGCACAGTGGCCCTTCAGAGGCTAACCCTGGGGAGCCAGATCCAGCCCACAGACTGGTATTTGCTCACTGCTGGCATAGAGCAACTAAACAAATCATTTTACCACAACACATCTTTATCACAGTTGCACCGTTTTCAGCTTTCTAGTGTTGACACAGCCGAGTATTACTTGTTTTCTCTCAGGTATAAATGAGATAACTATTGACTTTAGTAATTCTTCAGTGACTTACAGAAATGTAAATGTAAGGTTTGCAAAACTCAGCAACTCTGCTGCACCTACAAAATAGGCAGCATGGTTTCCAAAGAGGCAATTACACAGGTAAAACACACATTTGTTTATGCAGAATGGCTAACTGCAAACTCAAACCAGTATATGCACATGAATGACTTTAAAAAAAAATTAAAAGTATATCTTGCATGCCCAATTGCCTGTCTAATCATGTGCAAGAATACTTTGTGATTAACACTGAAAATTTATATTGTTTTGAAAAAATACAGCCCTTAATTTTCTAAGTGGTGATTTTATGTTAACTACTTTGGGCCAAATCCTGCTTGCCTTACCCACACGTTATGGGTACGTCTACACAGCAACATTATTTTGAAATAACTAGCATTATTTCGGAATAATGTAGTCTGTGTCTACACAGCAGGCAGTTTTTCAAAAAATAATGTTGAAATACTGTCAAGCTGGAGGACTTCTTACTCTGACTCCTGTAATCCTCATTGTATGAAGAGTAAGGGTGTGTCTACACTAGCCCCCTGGTTCAAACTAGGGAGGCTAATGTAGGCATTCGAAGTTGCAAATCAAGCCCGGGATTTAAATATCCCACTCTTGATTTGCATCTCCCCGGCCGGTTGCCATTTTTAAAATTTACAAGTCCGGACTAACTGCCCGCATCTACACGCAGCAGGGACCCAGTATTTCGGATTAAAGCCCCTAAATCAAACTAACTGTTAAACCTCCTTGCAGGAGGAATAACAGGTATTTTGATTTAGGGCTTTAATTCAAACTACCGGGTCCCTGTCGCATATAGGCACGGGCAGTTAGTCCGGACTTGTAAATTTCAAAAATGACAACTGGCTGGGAAGATGCAAATCAAGAGGGGGATATTTAAATCCCAGGCTTGATTTGCAACTTTGAATGCCTACATTAGCCTCCCTAGTTCGAACTAGGTGGCTAGTGTAGACATACCATAAGGGAAGTTGAAGGAAGAGTGCTCTATTTCAAAATAAGTGCTGTGTAAACGCTCCCAACTTTCAAATAAGCTATGCAATTGATGTAGCTCAATTTGCATAGCTTATTTCGAGTTAAGCCCTGCTGTGTAGTTGGAAAGCCAGGCTTACTTTCCAAAGCTAAATACCCAAATCCACACCAGGTAGTGGAGTCTTTCTTCACTGTTATATCATCCATTAAATTAAACATTACATGCACCATTAAGTCAGGTCCCAACATTTGAGATAGGGCTTGTCCTGACTCCATGTTTCTTATATGCAAAACCCATCCTCCCAGGATGGAACATTGGTCCCATGGGAAAGCTATATAGTTATCTCCAGCCATTATTACATACTCAGCTACACAGGTGCCTATGACATGAGAATGGGAGTGGGTGGAAGGGATGAGCCTCCAATCCAGGAGACCAAACCACAGGAATTAACACCTCTCCAAAGACGGAATAATCATTCCAAAATGCCCATTATCAATAGAGACCACACCCCTGCCATCATGCAAGGTGAAGACATTCAGTCTTTGAGAACTGCGGCTCTCACCCAACAGGGCACCTGTGACACGAGCAAGTCTCCTATCAGGGCTGCAACTTTAATGTTAACACCATGCGAGTATGATAACACCATTCCAGACCAATGCTTGCTCAGACATTTTAGTAGTTTTTAATAGATGGCTGAGTACAACAGTGAGGACCTAACCAACTTAGATCACTTCTAAGTCTTTCATGTGCGTTTGGCGATCTGGTGAAGAGATAAGAAGATCATCAACATACTGTACAACACAAGAAGCCATGTCTGGCAGCTTTGCCAGCACATCAGCTAATGCTCTATGAAACAAAGTAGGTGAGTTATGAAAACCTTGGCTTAAGTGAGTAAAAGTATATTGCTTCCCTTTAACAGTAAATGCAAACCAAAATTGACTGTCAGGGTGCACAGGACATTTTGCTTTTACCATGGTGAAAACAATAAAAGCATGCAGGCCTCCCATGACCATCCACTCCTGCACCTTTTCCCAGAAGGGTAGGTTTGGGTTATTAAGCTGCAAAGATGGCAATTCTTTTAACATGCTCCGCAAGTCAGATGGACTCATAGGAGTGTGCTCTAGGCGACTCACAGTAGCAGGGTCCCCTTCCCCTTGTTTAGGATTAAGGACAGTGTGCACTCTCACTGGAGCCATAAAACCAGACTGATATCCCCACATTCCACATGTAGGGTCCAAAAGTGCTGAGGAACAAGATCTCTTTTCCTGCAAGGCTGTTTCTTTATATTTTTTTGCTTCTGTTTGCAGTTTTTCTACCTCTGCTTCTAACTCTCCTACCCTTCCTTTTAGCATATCACACTTTCTAACCAGCTGTTCATAATCAACAATTAAACACATACCAGCCAATTTGTCCTTTGATAAATATTGTGGTTTATGCACAAAATCAGTGTTGCCCACTTGTAATGGGGGTTGGTCATCCTTCTTTCTTTCTTTCAGTCATACAGCCAAGATATCTCAACAAGAAAACTAATAAACTTACTGCTACAATAGTGATAAAAGCACTAATTAAACACTCTTCATATTGTGGATCACTAAATCCCTTCATCTTACCCTTT